>NW_020451218.1:140838-241155 GCF_003343035.1 Apteryx rowi | reverse complement strand
ACCATGAGCAGCCTCCCCGCCGAGCGGGAGGGCGGCCCCGCCGAGCCCGGCCTGCCCGAGGAGGAGGTAGCGGCGCCGCGGCGCGGGGCACCGGGGGTGGGCCGGGGGGGGTGCCCCGGGCACGACCACCACCCCGCGGGGGGCCACCGCGGCTCCTTCCTGGGGCGGTGGGGGGACTCGGGCTGGGTTTGAGGGGCCGCCGGCGTGCTGCGCGGCGGTGCCCGTCCGCGGGCACGGGCACCCTGCCCTGAGCGCCTCCGGAGATGCTGCCGCCTTTCCCGCGGGCTCCTCACTCCTCTCTAAGTTGTGTGACCCCCGGGATGTGCAACCCGCTCTTAGCGCTGCAGAAGGCAATGTCCACGCCGCGTCCACGCCGCGGGGAAGAGACTGTTTTCTCTGTCGCGCCTCTGAAGTTCCTGGTTTCGCCTGTGACCTTGAAATGAGAATGTGGGCTTTGGGAGGGCAGGAGCAGCCAGATAGGATCTTCCCCCAGCCTCTTCCCAGGTGGTTTTTCACAGCTTCCCCTAGACTTTTTGGCAGGGTCGCTGGCTGATAAAACTTGCAGATAACTCTGCGATGCAGACGTTGCAAATCTGTTTGCATACTACTGGGTACCTTGATTCTTACTTTAGATATCTATCCAAATACAGTGCAGGCATGAAACTTCCCGAAGTTCAGGAATTAAGGTGTTGTTAAAGCTGGCTTTCTGGTCAGATGCTGAGCAAAACAGGAGGCAGATGCAGGCTGTTATGCTGGTGGGGAAGCAGGCTGCAAAGCTCTACAAAAGGCACAGCAATCTCCCCTGTACACGGATGATCATGACAAGAGGCAGTGATTTTTCTTGGCCCGGTAAAAAGTTCTGCGAGAGGAATTTGGGAGACTGCAACCTGCACTTGGCTCTTTTCTGCCCCATGTTGCTGGGTGTTTTTTTAGCAAAGTCCCATGGAGATGGGGTGTGTGGGGGGATTCAAATAGGCTCTGCTAGAAAGTTGAAGGGGGTGACCGAAACAGGGTAAGCCTCTTGCATCGGCAGCACTGGAAATGTGAAGCCAGGCTCACCAGCATCTGATTGATAGGATTATTTAGCTCTGTCGTTCCAATAAAGTTGAATTTTCCGGCTGAAGACCTGCGAGCATTAGGCAGCTTCCTGGGATACAGGCAAACTGGTGCTGCTCGACCCTTTCCTGTGATATGGATATCAGCGATTTTGGTGAGACTGTCGAGGCAGGAGGGCCTGTTTCCTTGGGCCCCAAAGCAGCTTGGGGGGTGCTGAAGGATGCAGAGAGCTTAAGGGGAGGGACGCAAAGAGGGGACAGTTCGCACYGGGGAGAGGGGCCTTGTATGTGTGTGGGGAAGAATACACCCTGGCCTTTCGTTACAAGGCATTGGACACCACAAGGACCCTCCCTGCCCTAATCTTGTGACACTAAGCATGGTTGCAGGTAAAGGAAACTGCTTTGTGATGCTGCCAGGCCTGTCTGGGCCAAAGAYGAAGATGAAGATGCTGAGGTCCACTCTGAAGGTGCTTTAGGAGAAAGGGGAGCCGCGTGTCTATGGCTTTGTCTTGCTCAGAGAGGGGTATGGGCAGCAGGTGCCTCCAGGGTGCCAAGAAAAAGGGGAATCGGCCCCAGGAGCATATCATATGCGGCTTGGAGAGGGAGGATGGATGGATGGGCTGTGCGATGCTGGGCTCCACCTCCATGCTGCAAGTGTGGCTTTAGGAGGGGGCTGGCTGCTGGCACTCACAAGCTGGGCTGCTTTCCCACCACAGCAGTCCTTCCCGCACCTGCCTCCTCCTGCATAAAGCCAGCAGGTACTTCACTGGCACAAGCTCATACTGGCCCCAGCTGGAAGTGCTGATGCTTGGGAGTGTTTGCATAAGGGCGCTCAGAGAGGGTTGCCTAGCTACTGGGTCATGCATACCTCTCCCCTTCCTGGGGGGGGGTCATGCCAGAGGGCTTTTCTTTAAGCTTTGTGCCCCCCCCCCCCCGATGCTGTGTTTTACCCCCAAAAGAGGGAGAAGCAGACCCTGTCTTGAAGCTGTAGAGCCCATCCTGGGAAGGTGGGAGGTCAGGGCATGTGTGTTCCCATGGCAGAGAAATCCACAGGCTTTCCGAGGGTTAAAGTGACGGTGCTGCGACATGTGACAGGCCCTGGTTTCAGTGTGGGTCTGGCCCAGAGCCTAGAACAGAACCTAAAACGACACTTGGATAAGTCCGACTAGTTCTCCTTTGTCTTCCTGGGGCTCCTGGGAGTCACTCTCGCTGCTCCTGGCAACGGGCAGGATGCATGGGGCATCTCCTTCCCTCTTGCTCCAGCCCCGCTCACCCGCAAGCCATGTAGCTGACGCTTGCCGGCATAGGTGAGCTGCGGGCTGGGGGGTCCCAGTGGAGGAGCCTGGCAGGGGTAGAGCTCTTGGAAAAGAAGTCGCATAGCTATGGCCGGGCAAGAACGGCATGTAAAAGAATACACAGAGGCCTTATTTGGTAGCGGAGCGGCTCCAGGGAACATGGCTTGCAGCCCTTGTCCCTATCCCTGTGCCAGCTCCTCCAGCATGGCTCCCAGCACAGTGGGGTTGGGCTGGTGGAAACGCTGCTGGCGTCGCTGACTGTATCATCCCAGGGGGTTGTGGGGGGCCCGGACACAGGCAGGGGGCAGCCAGGGTGGAAAGTGGGGAGAGAAGGGCTGGCACAAGCAGGGCCAGATGCCCTTGGGGACAATTCCTAGCAGGAACATTTCCAGCAAGTCGATAAGGTTTTCCTGTGCAGCCACTTCACCTCGTGGTGGAGGTATGTAGACTTCCCTTTATCTTGTCAGGAACTGCTTGTGGTTTGGGGTTGCTTCCCATGTACTCGTGCTTCCCTCCCTCCTTTAAGAAATGTCTGGTCTCAAGGATTTGGGAGGAGAGCTCCAAGCAATGACACAATTGTGCATGACCTCAGGCCCCAGCCCCTGCCCTGCAATCTGGCCTCTCTTTTGCAATCTCCCRTCTGCTCCCTTGGCTTCTTGCTTTCTTTTGCTCACTTCCTCGTTCCAGCTTTGCCTCTGGAGCAGCTCCCCCACATTGTCCTCAGCCCTCGCTTGACTTTGTTTTCCCAAATGCCACTCCTCTCCTTGCTTTCCCTGCCTGCCTCGACAGTCGTTTTGTCAGTGATCTTGAGATGCAGCTCCAAGTCGTGGACCTGGGGGTCTGAGCTGAGGGAAGGAAAGCCTGGGCCTCCTTGTCTGGAAAGGGTCCATCCTCGCTATCCTGCGTGGCCTGGTGCAGAGGATGAAGCCATTCCCTGTGCCTTCTGCATCCCTGGTGTCACAAGGACCAGTGTGCCACATGCAGGCCTAGGACATACACGGTGCCACTTGCAACGCAACTATCTTGGGCCTCATTGACTGAAGTCTTGTTTATGTCAGTGAGTTTTGTGGGCTTGTGACATGCTTACACAGAGCCCAGTAATCTAAACCAAACTGAGGGAACACTCCATTAATGGAGAGAGTATTTATGTAAGGGCTAATCCGCATGGGGCTGGAATGCACCCCGCCTCAGGGGAGCAGGGGCAGCGCCGGCCAGGGCTCCCCGCCTCTCCCACTCCTGCCCCGGCTCTGTATTTAGGGTGCCGTTTCTCTTTGCTGGGACGAGGGGGTAAAGTTCCACTTTCTGTATTTTACGGCTTTATCGCAGCCCTGAGCCAGTGCAGTTGGCTGGAATGGATTCATCTGTCTCCTCCTCCTCCTCTGGGCCTGGTTCTGCTGTCATGGCACTCCCCTCCCCTTGGCCCCCCATGCTGCGTGCACATCCTCCGCTGCTGAGATCCGGTCCTGCAGGGACACAGCCCTCCTGCCAGTGCTGTGCCTGCAGTGAGCGCTGAACAGCCTCTCTCGGAGAGGCTTTTCCCAGTGCTCGCTTAGACCCTCTGTCGTCTCAGTTTTCTCAACAGCTCTCTGCAAAGCAGCTGAGATCCCCAGGTAACTCCAGCTCTTGCTGCGCCAAAAGCAGATCCATGATTTAGGGAGTGCTTTGCACGACTGCCACTGCTGACATTTGTCCTGCAGCATCTGTCCCCACACAGCGGGCCCCTCTCTGTCAGTGTGGCTCCTAGCCTGCTCCCCGGGCCTGGCTTTGTGGCTGCTGCCAGAGGGTGCCATGCAGGGTGCTGTGCAGAATGTGTGCCCACAAATGCCTGGTGGCTAATTATGTCATTAGCATGCCTGAAGGAGGTTCGGTTGCTGCCAAGCAGAGTTGGACGGGAAGGCAGGCAGATCCCCCACTGCTTTCCAGGCCTGGGTAGGGATTATTAGGTCCCTCCAAAGGATTTAATGTTTGGGGACAGCAGTAGGAAGGGAGTGTTGCTACAGGGGAGAAAGCACTGCACAGTCTGGTTTGCTGAGGTGAATTCACTAAGCCAGGTTGAGAGCCTTTTGCTGTTTTTTCCCATTGTGTACAAGGTAGTGTGAAGGGGAAGGATACTGTGCCTTCTGCGCCAAATTGCATTCAGTGGGGATGCTTTGCACCCAGACCTGGGATCTGAGTTTTGTGTGCTGAGCAGGCCTGTGGGGGGGCAAAACAGGAGCAGGAGACAACACCCAGAAGCAAAGGGCTCGCACAGCGAGGTGGGCCCGAGCTTGACAAAGCCCAGATTTGGGGCCTTGCTGAACTGGCAGCAGCATCAGCAAGCCATGGGCTGAACCTGTAAATGAGTGGTTCCTCTTCAGCGGTGAGCAGTCAACCAGCTAATCCACTGGTAGAAAATTAAAGCAAGCCCTGCTGAAATGTGGTTGATCTGAAGCTTTGGCCTAAGTAGGTAATTAAATACCTTGTGAATGAATCACTTCTGCCTCTCCCGTCTATTGCCTTTCCTGTTAAAGTTTACTCGAGCTGGTTTGCACAGGGGCAGGGGAGCATGACTGTGTTGGTCTTCTCATGGGATGCCTGGCACCCTTTGAGGTGCCGCAGCCTGAACTGAGCCTGAGATGGGCAAAAGCTTTTCTTGTGGTCACATACCTTCAGAGAACTGGCTGGAGGCGAGTACTGGTGTGCAACGGAGGAGGGCTGCGTGGAGATGTGGGGCAGTTGGTGCTCTGCTATGAAAGCACCTCTGGGCCTCTCTTCTCCCCGCTGGCACAGTCCTTGATCTGTGGTCTGCAGATCAACGCTTCTGGCTCTGCAAAAAGTGATCAGCAAATGCAGAACTGTTACCCCATACCACAGATGGCTGTTCAGGGCCCCACACCTTGCCTGACTGTTGCCCCTGCTTTATTATCTGCTGTGGCCAAGGAGAGTTTGGCTCTATCATCGTGGTACCTGCACTTCATGTAGTTGATTCTGTGATTAGATTTCCCCCCCAGCCACCTCTTTGCCAGACTGAGCCTGTCCAGATCCCCCCGTCTCCTTACAGGCCCTGTGTCCCCAACCCTGACCATCCCAGCAGCCCCCACTGATTTCTCTTCAGTGTCCCCACACCCTCCTTAAACTGCGCCCCAGACCAGACATGGTATTTCAGGAAAAGTAGAAAATGGTGGTGAGACATACAGGAGTGGACATGAGATGGACAGGCAGAGCAGAAGGACTGTGAGGAGACAGATGTGCCAGAGATGGAGACGAGATGGAGACAGCTCCCTAGAGAGAGGAGCAGAGGAGCCATGCAGACTGGTGAGGATCCTTTAGAGAACAGCAGAGGCTAGGAAAAAACTTTGTGCAGGAACAATAAAAGATAGGAGGGGAAAAAACAGGAGCAAGGTGGAGGCCCTGATAAATTTGGGAGTCATGTAGTGCAGTGGCAGGAGCAGAACGGTCCAGAGAGGAACACAGAAAGGAGATTGGTGTGTTCCTCACACTTTCAGACAGCTATCATCCCTGCTGAAAGAAATCAAGGGGATGTTCCTTGGGGAGATACTAGAGCCATATGCAGTGGCTTCCCAAAGAGTGAGCTAGAGCTGAACAAATGACAACATTTCTGACCTGGAAGAAACTTTCTGTTTGCCCCAGATGGTAACAAGAAGTAGAAATGGTGAAATGTTCCACCAAGAAGAAATCCTGAAAAATGTTTCTGCAGCAATATTGAAATAAAATATTTCAGTTTTCCTAAACTAGGAGTGTTTGGGCTCTTGGAGCCCCACTGCCACACTTGAGAGAATTTCTCTGATCCTTTTTTGGGAGCTGTAATTCTGGCCCTGTCCCATCTGGACAGGTGATTCCCAAGACACATTTGGAGAAGCATGTGTCTTGCCTGACACACCTCAGAGAGGGAAGCTGTTTCATTTTTCCCAGCAGAAAATGATGTTTGGGGAGGCAGGGAGGGAAGAAAGTCAATGTGATTTTTCCAGTAGGAAATTTGTTGTTATCCCAGCAAATAACTCCAAACAGAAAATTCCTGACCTTTTCCAAAGCCAGCATGGTGGCAGGCTTGGTTTTAGTGGGGATTAGAGACTGTAAATGAAAACACTGCAGAGCTTTTATATAAACAAACAGGAGTATCTGTTTGCAGTCCAGTCCCGGACCCTTGTCACAGCAGAGATACAGCTAATAGCAGTTGTAGGACGTCTAGGCCGTGAGCACGGGTGGCTCTGGCAAGGCATTGGAGAGCTGCTCTGTCAGCAGGACCTTGGCCAAAGGTTAGTCTCATGAGGGGAAAACCAGATGAAGGGTGGGGGATCTCCATCCTTGGCAGCTTTCAAGAACCAACTAGATTAAGCTGTGTCTGCCCTGATCTGGTGGATGGTAGGCCTGCTCTGAGCGGGAGGTTGCATGGGAGACCTCAGTGGTGCCTTCCCACCTGTGCATCTGTGATTTGGTGGTACGGTCTTGGAAATGATGGTTTCACTGAGCAAAGAGGATTTGCAGTCTTGGTTTAAAATGCTTTGTCCTTGCACAAGTGTGCCAGCCAAACTGGGGCCATAATGTGGGGATGTGCCCTGTCACTACATGTATGCTGGACATCAGACTGGCAGAGCTTCTGGGCTCTGAATTTAACCCAATGCCCCCAGGGCCCTGAGAAATTGGTGGCCAGAGGAGAATATTTGTGTTTCTGGTTCCAATTAAACCTATCTAGGCATTTGGGGGTTAGGCCTTTCAGCCATTTGCCATGTTTCAAAACTCCCACATTGCCTCCTATTGTATTTTCCAAGCTTTCCAAAAGTGAGACTGAACAAAACAATWAAGTATGTCAACTATTCACTAAGGCCTGTGAGTGCTACTCATTTTTAGCCAGTGGCAGAGGCAAGAGAGTTAGTGTTTGTGAGGGGGCAGTGTGACCTGCATGCTGCCAGCACAGTCAGGGGCCTATGGTATATGACCTACCATCTGAGCTGGTTTAGCCTGGCCAAGAAGAGGCTAAAGGGAARCTTAATTGCGGCCTAAAGCTACTTGAAGGACCGAGGTAATGGAGCCAAACTCTCCTTGGTCATGGCAGATGATTAACAGAGCAATGGCCTCAGGTGGCAGCTTGCAGGGTTCAGGTTTGGGAGAAGGGGATCTCCTTCCCAGGACAGCAAGGGGATAGGTTACTGGGTGGTGGGGCATCTGCAGCCCTGGAGGCTTCAAGACACACTTCGACAAACTCCTGGCTGCTCTGCTCTCATGTTGGTGACAGTCCGGCTGCGAGCAGGAGATTGGACCAGAGACCTGCCAAGGCCCCTTTCCCCATGCACTCCTGTGGCTGAAACTCTGTGTTTGTTTTTCTTACTGGTGAGCATGGAGATAGAGACAGGGGATAAGCCCTGGCTTGGCTTGGCTCTCTATCCCAGTCCTGGCTTTCTCCTTCCCAGCTTCTCCTTCCCAGCTTGGCTGACCCACTGGTTCCACCGATAAGTGGGGAATCACAGAATCACATAATGGTTGAGGTTGGAAGGGACCTCTGGAGATCGTCTAAGTCCAACCCCCCTGCTCAAGCATGGTCACCTAGAGAACGTTGCACAGGACCACGTCCAGGCAGGTTTTGAATATCTCCAGAGAAGGAGACTCCACAACTTCTCTGGGCAATCYGTTCCAGTGCTCCATTGCCCTCACAGGAAAGAAGTTTTTCCTCATATTCAGATGGAACTTCCTGTGGTTCAGTTTGTGCCTGTTGCTTCTTGTCCTGTCTCTGGGCACCGCTGAAAATAGTCTGGCCCCATCCTCTTGACACCCCTCGTTTAGATATTTGTATACATTGATAAGATTCCCTCTCAGTCTTCTCTTCTCCAGGTTAAACAGGCCCAGCTCTCTCATCCTTTCTTCATAGGAGAGATGCTCCAGTCCCCTAATTCTCTTCATAGCCCTCCACTGGACTCTCTCCAGTAGTGCCACGTCTCTCTTGTACTGGGGAGCCCAGAACCGGACACAGTACTCCAGATGTGGCCTCACCAGGGCTGAGGAGAGGGGAATGATCACCTCCCTCGACCTGCTGGCAACACTCTTCTTGATGCACCCCAGGATTCTTCTTGGCCACAAGGGCACATTGCTGGCTCATGCTTCACTTGGTGTCCCCCCAGCACTCCCAGGTCCTTCTCCGCAGAGCTGCTTTCCAGCAGGTCAACCCCCAACCTGTACTGGTGCATGGGGTTATTCCTCCCCAGGTGCAGGACCCTGCACTTGCCTTTGTTGAACTTCATGAGGTTCCTCTCTGCCCAGCTCTCCAGCCTGTCCAGCACAGCCTTCTGGGGTATCAGTCACTCCTCCCAGTTCTGTATCATCAGCAAACTTGCTGAGGGTACACTCTGTCCCTTCATCCAGGTCATYGATGAAGAAGTTGAACAAGACTGGACCCAGTACTGACCCCTGGGGGACACCGCTAGCTACAGGCCTCCAACTAGACTCTGCACCACTGAGCACAACCCTCTGAGCTCTGCCATTCAGCCAGTTCTCAATCCACCTCACTGTCCGCTCATCTAACCCACACTTCCTGAGCTTGTCTATGAGGATGTTATGGGAGACAGTGTTGAAAGCCTTGCTGGAGTCAAGGGAAACAACATCCACTGCTCTCCCCTCATCTACCCAGCCAGTCTTTCCATCATAGAAGGCTATCAGATTGGTTAAGCATGATTTCCCCTTCGTGAATGCACGCTGATTCCTCCTGATCACCTTCTTTTCCTCCACATGCTTGGAGATGGCCTTCAGGATGAGCTGCTCCATCACCTTTCCGGGGATGGAGGTGAGGCTGACTGGCCTGTAGTTTCCCGGGTCCTCCTTCTTGCCCTTTTTGAAGACTGGAGTGACACTGGCTTTCTTCCAGTGTGTTTTGAGCATTATGAATGCCAGCAAAGCATGCATTGCCACTTCCCTGGGGTACCCCTCGGTGCCCACACGTTCACACGTCACTTAGGACAGCAATTCAATGCCTGCACGTGTCAGGACGGGCTCTGCAAGCCACACAGTTTTAACAGAAACAAAGAGACAGATGTATTTGAGAATTGGAGTCTGTTCTTCTGTCCTTCTCAGGCTGCTGCTTAAACTTCTCAAGCTTCTCAAGCTGCTGGCTTTCTCCTCCATTTCCAGTAGGAACTGGGTCGTTGTGCCCTGGGAACAAAGGGCTGCCACCAAGGTGAGAGCAAAGGTCCAGCTAGCTCAGCCTGGTCTCCCAGGCTGACCACAAGCAGATGCRTAAGAAATATAACTTGCATAGGGTAGCCCTTTCCCCTTGCTTCTTGATGGGCACTGAGTTCTTGTGCTATTTTGCAGCCACTGATAGATTTGTTCTATTAATTTGTCTGATCTGTTTGGAAACTGTTTATACCTTTCATCTCTGTAGTCTCCTGTGGCTGGGATTGTGCTGGGGCTCTTTGTCTTGCTTTTTACGACCTGTGGCTGAACTGTTTCGTACGCTGCCTGATTGTTCTTGTAGCATGACGAGCCACGCACAGGGCAGCGCTTCTGGCCCCGGGGGTGCCAGAGTTGAATGTGGGGGGAGGCTGCGTCGGCCTTTGGGGGGACTGCACTTCCCTGTGCTTCGGCTTCAGTCGGGCATGGGTTATCGAGCTGGGCACCCTTGAGCTCACAGCATGGCCAGTCTTTGGATTGCAACCTGTCTCTGATTGCAGCTGCAGGCCAAATTTGTCTAGCTTTGCAGCCCACAATTTAGGCAGGATGTTGAAAAACTGGAGAGAGCTGAGAGGACAGCCCTAAGAGCTGCCAGGAGACTGCAATACCTGCCTCACTGTGAGAGCAGAGTCACTCAACTCTCTTAGCTTGGCAAAGCGGAAGTTTTGGGATGGTTTCACCAAAAGCTGCAACTACCTGCAGGGGAACAGGACTGTGTTCATGGAGGACGTTCGTTAGCTAACGTCCTGGAGGGTGATCTAAACCATCAGGGTCACCCTGTGCTAGTCCAACAATTCACGGAGCAGGGCTGTGGAGAGCTGCCTGTTGCTTGGCTCTTGCCCAGGAGATCTCAGTTACTTAAACATCTCTTTATCAGTAGTCTGCCCTCCAGCTTCTCTGTCACCAGGCAGGGCAGTTAACGATATTGCAGATCCCTGCGCTGGATGATACAACTTTTTCCAGCCCTGTGTTTTTCCCTGGAAATCAGTAAGTGCCTGGTTAAGAAACCCAAATGATCATATGTACTCCTTGGTTTCTGATTCCTCTATGAGCGCTCCTCTGAGCGCTGGGCAGGCAATTTTCAGGCGCTTCTTTGATTAGGCTTTTTTTTCAAAAAAAGAATTTGGTCCTGGGATCGTTTCTGGTAGAGGAGGGACACTGAGGCCTCTGGGATTTCTCCACATGTGAAACCATCAAGCAGCTACTTGCAGAGTGAGACTCCTATTCCATTTAAGGGCAGAAAAATATTTCTTTGTAAAATCTTTTCCTTGGCAAAAGGATGTCTGTGTAGCCTGCTGGGAATTATTTCTGAGGACGCTCCATTTCTGCGCTGCTTCTACCTCACTTTAACACGTCCCAGATCCTCCCACCTGTTTGTTATCAAACCTGGAGGACCATTCCAACCGAAAAGATGATGTTTGCATAGGACCTGCTCAAATAGCTATTTTTATCTGTGGTTTTATCTGTGCGGGGCAATACAGTAGCATCTGAAAGGCATAAGAAAGATTTTTTCTGTTGTCAGGTCTGAGGCTCCAGGATTGGAATAACATTTTCCTGACAGCAAAATGGTTTGAGCCATGATTGTAACACTGTGGGAATTTTGTTCTTCTCTTAATGCACAGGAGGGCACCTCCTAGCTTGTTTAACTAGTTGAATCAAAACAGAGGTATGCAAGGCATAAAGTCACGGTTTGCTCTGGATCCAGGCTGGTTCCTCCACAGCGCCACACCAGCCCGGCCATGCCAGATGGCAGCTCCCGCGCTGGGTGCGCGAGCCCGAGCCATCTCTTGCAGGGCACAGATGGGGAGTGCTGATTAGTTTGTGCCGCTGAGGAGACTGTCTCTTCCCTCCTGCCCTAAAGGCTCCTGCTACCTCAAAACATTCAGACCTTTCGGGGCTAGAAACCAGATAAAGGATTCTTTAAAGATCCCTCTTTAATCCACACTTTTCTCTGTCTCCCATTCTCAGCTAACGCAGCAATATAATTTTACAGTTTAAAACTTGGCTGACCTGTGTTTGAACTTTCAAAGAAAACAAGTCATTACTGAAGAGAAGCCGTTTCTTTGTGAGGCCTAATTTCAGAGGATTTTTCAGAACTTTTATCTCTCGTATCTGCTACACAGTTATGGGACTAAATTATCTGGTAAGTCAGGCTTGTATGGGTTTGAATTTCAGGAATGCAGTAAATTTGTGTCAGATTCTTCCTCAGAGCCATCTCTGAGGCCTGTTATTTTACACACCTCCCTGGGGAACAGAAAGACAAAAATCCAGCAAACCTGGGAGAATATGCAGGAAAAAATTGAAGGCTGGATTGACGAAATCAAAGAGACCGTAAACTGCAAGTGGGAGTTTTCTGGGGAGCTTTGKTACTTTTTAAACGTGACTCTGCACCCCTCTGTGTGTACAGCCTCATCCTGCTATCCCTGCTCTGGAGAAGCAAAACGGCTAGCTGTAGCACAAGCCCTGCAGCAGCATGAATAAGGGGGAAAAAAACTGATCCTGGCATTTTAGCTCCCCGCTGTTTGTTTAACTAGCAGTAGCACTGAATGATGAAGTGTGGGATAGGGGAGCAGGAGTAAATGGGAGACGTGACTTTTTGACACTGTGAATTTGTCAGTGTGTTTTCACTTTGGGGAGTAACTTTGCCAAGGGAGTTATTTATCAGCAATCTCCAGCTTCAGGAGTCTCGGGATTATGTGCTGATCTCAATTCCCTTTAAAGAGCATGTTCCACTTGATCAGTCTCTCTGGTTCAAGGACTCTTGGACAGCTGACATTCTTCTTTTAAAGCTTTTGGGGTAAGAAGGCTTATATGCTTTCTTATAGTGACCTTTTGATGGTGTTTTTCAAAAGCTCTGATGCTTGCTAGCAGTGAGGGGCTTTAGCCTTTTCCATCGGCACCTGTTTCATGAAGTTGGGGCCCTCTTCAGGAGGAAAACCCAGATGGAAAGGTGGCTGTGTCACCTTGGTAGCAGCAGGTCTCCAGTCACAGCCAGCCCAGCGAGTACCACAGCCACAACCCCGCAGATACCTGCCTCGCGTGCAATGAGCAGTCTAGCACCGTGGCACTTCCCCTTGGCCTTTGCAGAGCAGGAGATGATGTGGGTGTTGGGTGCACAGCGCAAGTGGGGTCAAGGAGCTTATGCCAATCCTATTGCAGGCAACAAATTCCTGGAGAGTGGCTCTGCACTGGGATGGAACGTGCCGGCTCCCAGAATGGCAGGTTTGCAAATGCAGGGCAGGCCACGAAATTGTGGCGTTGGATCCTCGTGCTGGGAACTTCTTGTGTTACCGTGGGGCCTGTGCTGCTGGGAGCAGGGTTCTGCTGGCCTCCAGATTTAAAAGCCCTGAGTCTCTGGCCCTGCTGGTCAGAGAGGTTGAAACCAGAGGCTGAAACTCCAGTTCCTGGGTATCTTTGTTTTCTGCGCTCCTGCTCTGCTCTGGGGCAGGGACAATGAACACACACTGGGGAAGAAGAGGGACCCGTGGCTTACCTTGAAGGCTTTGTTTTGATCTGGCTGCTCCTTCTGAAGCTCCTTCCCTTTTGTGGGCAGCTCGTAGGATTTCTAAGCCAGTTGCGTGATTTTAGCTGGGTAAGCTGACTTGTAATTTGAGGCCAACAGTGGCAACAGTGCCATGTTTCCTAGTTTCCGATTAGCTGGCACGCTGACTTTGTTTAAAGTGCAGCACATTAAACTGTGAGTATTAAAGCAAAGCCATTTGCCGGTTATAGTTATGCTGGGTAGGATTAGCCACAAGGACTAATGTTCCCCAAAGGGCTCGTTCCATCCCCTTCTGACTCCCAGGCACTGACTTGCTTGCGGCTTGAGAGGAAATTTAATTGGTACCCACAAATGCAAACAGGGGTGTAAATTCAACTGATAAATATTTGCTTAACATAAAACGTGAATTTAAGCCCTTCTCAAACTCGGCATCTCAACCTGTCACCTTGGGGTGGGACTCTTAAGTGGCACCTGTTGCATTACTTTATGCTAATAGAAAGCTGGTGTCCATGGGTTGGATGCTTTGYGTGCTGGTTAGTCACTTTGTTTTTCTTGATTCCTGGAGTAAGGGAACATCTTRTTGCATTTTATTAAAGCCATTAATCTTCTGCTCAGATACACCATGTGGTTATATGTAAAGGAAAAACTAACAAATATATGAGCTTTAACAAAGATAAAAGTTTGGATTAATCTCCGAGTTGACTCCTAACCCACCAGGTCTGCTTTGGAGCTGTTCCTAAACAACGTTCACTGATTAGCTGCGGGATTTGCCTCCTGGCCCCACGAAGCTGCTGCTTGTATGAGACCAGGAGCTGAAGCACCCGGTGGGGCTGGCTCTTGCCACCTCTCTCCAGGGAACGGGAACCTTCTCCTCTCTGGCATAAAGCCACTGTAATCAGGCTGTCCTCTGCATGCGAGGGTCTGGCCTGGGCCTGCACTATTCCCCTCCAAGGGGCTCCCTGCTGCTGTGCCTCTCCCACACTGTTGTTGGTTGTTTGAGCCATGCAGGGAGCTGTGAAGCCTGGAGAGCTGGTTGGACAGAGTGTGACAAGGAGCAGGTTTTGTCTCCAGGGCTAATGTCTTGTTTCTGGAGACCTGGGTTAAATTATAAATGCCAGAGCCAGCTTACTCATTACAAAACTGGAACATGGGCTAAGTGCTGCAGAGTCCAGTCTGCAACACGCTGGTAATTACCCCAACAGCGGAGTGTCAGGGGTCAGTAACTCTCATTCCAAATTGCCCAGAAGATCCAGGTCTACTATTAACCAGAGCTTTAATAGATTACATGCTGCAAGATGAAACTGGCTTAATCTCAAAGGGAGGTTAAGCCACTGCCATGGCTTCCCGTTAGCTCCCGAAATTCCTCGCTGGCAGCGGAGCCTGGGGAGGGTCAGGGAGGGTCAAGGACCTCCATCCCACGTCCTCAGCTTTGTTTCCAAGGCACCAAATAGAAAGAAGTCCTGGCATGCCAGCCCGAAGAACAGATATCCCCAAGCCAAAGAGTGCATGGGACAAGATGCCTCACATGGCAGAGCCAGCTGAGAAGCAGTGTCAGTGCCTGAATCATTTTTCTGCAGAGGATGCTGCTGTTTTTTCTGGCCTTTTTTCTGACAATGGCTAGAACTGGGCTGCACTGCTCACAACAGCTTCGGTCATCCTACCCCCACGTACTCTGGCCAGGCCATAAGCTGACCCCGGCCTGCTCTTGAAGGAAGCCTGCTTGACTCAAGTTGGTGGCAAAACTCCCGCTTGCTTTTTGTGGGGCAGGTTTTTCACCTATGCTCCCTGCTCAGAGAGCATCTCCCTGCTCCATCCATCCACTGCCTGAAAAACGCAGGGTTGCTCCTCAGCCTGCTCCTGAAGCAGTGGCGGTTTTTGCGTGTCATAGCTAAAGATAGCTCTGAGCTGCCAGCCCTGTTTCCCAACATCCCCTTCCTTTTCTCACCTCCCGAAGTCTGTGTGCCATCTAGTGCCTCTGGCACAGAGAGGTACGTGGAGCATCAGGGAATCTAGATACAAGTGGGGCCTTTCAGTAGATCAGGGCACAAGCAACAGGTTAGCTGTGTGTGTTGCCACTGCAAGCCTCCCTGTGCTAGGACAGTAGCTGCACATACAAATGGGAAGAGGAATATCCCTGTTATGCCTGTGTTTGCAAATATCCCTGCTGCCCTGGAAGACTTGCACAAACACATATTTTGCAGATGCAGATGAGCCACTAAGCTGACCAAGGGATGTCAAGTGATTGAGCTAGAAACTCTCTCTCCCTCCACATGTATTAAGATTTCAAGTTGTTTTTCTTTTAATAAGCGCGTACTGGAGGTAGATTGTTGGGGTCCCTCATTTAATTTCTTTTAAGATACTTGTTTCTGCTGAATTGATGTATTTCTCTTGCGCCATTTCACTCTTTGCTACTGCTTTTGAATTGCTGTCTGTTTGTAACCTGGTTCCCTCTGCTTGCAGACCTCCATGGCATCTTCTTTTTTTCTGCCAAAGTGATTTCTTCTCTCACCATCAGTGTCCTTCCACTCTTTCCTTTCCTCTTAGAGTTGCCAGGCAAGCTTGGAATCATGTGTGCTCTGGGGAAGAGGCTGGACTAGAAACCTCCAAAGGTCTCTTTTAAGCAATATTTCTCTGCTTCTAGGATTTCTCTAGTTCTCTGCTCAGGGACTGCGGCAGCAGGGAAAGACTCCCCTGCCTGTTTTTTTTTTTTTTTTTTGAAGACTATTTTCACCTTCTGACCAAGGAGCAACCAGGGCTGAACCTACGCAGGTCTTGGAGAACAAGCAGCATGAGGTGCTGAGCCAAAAATAAGAAAAAATGATGTTGTCCCAACCCACAAAGCGGTTGGATGCCCACAGGCTGACCCTACTCTCCTTGTTGCTATTGCTGAAGGAGTGTGGGATTACCGAGGGCAGCGTGCCTTCAAAGGAACTTGACTATGTCAGATGGAGGGGGGCACACGAGATAAAAAACAAACCCACCTTTTGAGGTCTGAATTGCTCCGCAGTCTGATCTTCTTTATTTCACAATCGCCTTGGTCGGCATTTTTACGACGATCAGAGAGATTTCACATTCTTTAGTCAAGGTTCTCACTCGCTGAAGCATCACTGTTGAAAATAAGCTATCATCAGTGGGTAACATAGCAGAAACTGTAATGCAGCAGTCAGCTCAGCCCTCCAATTACAGATGAAAGGGTGCTGTCAGTACCAACAGGACCTATCAGCATTCACTGGGCATCACTAATCAGCTTGGATGTCTTTGGTAGCAGGAGGAGGGAATCAGGCAGGAGACAAAAACCTGCCAAGATCCTTGTTCAGTTAAAAACTAAATGCTGTGTCAGAAGGGACCACTGGGAGAAAATGGCAGGAGGAGCTGCTGGGGATCACAGCAATYGAATCCGGTCCTGTGCCCCAAGGCAAGATCAGGATGAGCTCTGGCAGCTTCTGACGTTGTTAAATATGTTGAGTGCTGGATTCTGTCAGGCCCCTTTGGAACTGTGGCAGCAGAGCTTTTCACCCACAGGAGGCAGAGTAGGTGCTGAGGCATCCAGGAAGGGCCCAGTCAACCGGTAATTCCCTGCTCCTCTTTTTATTGCTTACAGAAAGTAGCTATTTGTAGGGGAAAAAAAGACAGTCAGTGTTTTTCCGGTTGTGTTTGAAGGGAAATACCTTTCTTCTAGGAAAGGATAAACTTGTSTTGTTTACACTGAATTCCAGTAGAGGGAGCTTATATAGAGCAAAACCTATATTCTGGCAGGAGGAAATATATACAGTCTATACATTTAGCAGCAATTTCCAGCCAATAAACATGCCAATTGAAAACAGAAAAATTGAAAATATTGAAAATAGAGCAGCCTCTGGGATGTTGATAGGAATTAATCATCCTCTGTTACAAACAGGAGTGGTTAGACCTTCACRCAGTGAAACCTTGCCCTGGTGATTTAAAAAGGAGCACTATACTTTCAGGATGGACCAAATACATGGACATTACCCTTGGCTGGAGCCATGAAGCAGCATGGCTCCCTTCAGCAGGAACTGGGCACAACTGGAGCTGCTGCAGGAGGAGTCCTACTATCTTGATGTCTTTCCCACCCAAGACTACTGCGTTCTGTGGACAGCCCTCATGTTTTCCCATGGTGATATTGTTCTCCTCTGTGGCCCAGGCAATAAAGGTGGGACTTGCCTGGGGGATTTGCTAAGCCAGCTCTTTGGTTTCCTGGGCAAGTAGTGGGGAGAAACAAGTACCTAGAGAGAGCAAGTACTTACAGTTCTGTTTTATGAGTGCTGCATGGTATTTTATGAGAGCCTAAGGAGTGCAACGTTTCATCTGTCTCTGCATTTATTGGGGTGAAGGCTTGCTGAAGGGAGCAGTGGGATTTCTAGTATTGTTTTCAGTTTAGTGGGGGGAATGAGAGACGCTGCTAACCTTTTTGCCACCGTCATCTCTGTTGTCACTGCACTGGAGAGACACAAGCTGAATGGAGGGAGGGACAGGGAAGCAGAGCTGACTGGTCTGCGCACACACTTCTTGGGCTTGCCATCTCCTGGAGGATTATCCCCGGCATGGGCATGAGAGATTCTTCTGGAGCTCTGCTGCATGATTTTCTCCCCAGCTCCTGCCAGAAGAAACTTGCATAGCAGGGCCAGGCGTAGTTTGAGTCCATCTGGCAGGAGTTCCCAGGCAATTAGAGCCTGGCACGCTGCAAGCAAAAGCTTCACAGCCCTGCTGGGACCATCACACAGGCCTCGGCTGTACAAGGCTGCATGCCCTGCTGTGGTCTGCTGCAAGCGGCTGAACCGCAGCACCTTCTCAAGGGGGCTAGTGTCGCTTCTTCTGACGATTAGCTCTGCACCACTGCTGCCACGGCTCTGCTGGTCAGCCCCTCCTGGTTGACATGAGCTGTTATGGTGTATGGAGCTCTGCGTGGCACTTGTGGGGTAATATCTGGTGATGTACCTTTGGCAGCCACTACCTGGTGGATTTTCCCCTCTGTTGTCTTCCCTGCATTCAAGAAATCGCTGTGCCTCCTTCAGGAGATGGTGGAATATCTAACGGATCGGGCCTGACAGTGGATGCTGCCTCACTGCGTGGCTCACCTGCTCTCTCCCCAGTCTTAACTCAGAAACCTTTCTGGGTGCTCCCAGCAGCTTTGCTGTGTGGTTATAACTTCTCTCTCGGCAGTTGCGTGGCATTTGAGGTGTTACTCAAGAACTCACTTGAGTGGTTTTGTGGAGGATGAAGGTATGGGTACTTTTTAACTGGAGGGTTGACAATCATTTACCCAGATTATACTCAAAAGAGTTTTGAGCATTTACAGGAAGTCTTTCAGTGCCAGCTCCCTCTAAACCAAATTAGCTGCTTAGTCTATAGTGCCATCCCTCTTCACAAGAGGTCAAATTTTATCAAATGAGGACGGGGAACAGATYCCTGTGCTTCACTCCAGGCTCACAGTATTCCTGAAGATCAGTGGGGGCAAAACATGGGTCTCTCCCCATGCAGGTCTCTCCAAAACAGTGTGTGTCTGCTGGGGCTGTTCTCCACTTGCTCTGAATCCAGCACGTCCTTAAACCTTGAAAGGCTTCAGCCGTGACCTACTCAGGAGCAGTGCAAGTTGTGCAGCACTGGGGCTGGAGCTCAGCTTTTCCTTATAAGGCTGCAGCTCACCCTGGCCGGTCTTCTCCAAAACAGAAACAATGTCCCCCAAAGCATCCATGGCACATTTTCTTCCCAGAGATCCAGCGGTTCTGGCAGTGTGGGTGGCAGTGAAGCACAATGCTGTACGGGGGGTCGAACTGTGAGCTTTTGTGTCTTGTTTGGGAGAAGAGCTTCCATTTGTGGCACAGAGCAGCCTGGGCTAGGGAGCATCGGATCACCTTGGTTCCCCTCACCTTTGCTAAAAGAAAGTGCCTGGGGGAGACATTTGGGAGCTGAAGGTGGGGGGATGAAGTACAGTGATGCTTAAAAGCTCTTCGTGCCCTATCTGTTGTGGCTGACATTTCACAGGTCTCCAGCCATGTCTGGTATGTCCAGTATGTCCCCAGCCAGTGTGACATGTTAATATCACAACAGCAAAGGGAGTCAAAGTAGCTGAGTTCAGAAGCAAAATACCGTCTCCCCTTCTCCCTTTTTATGCAGCTGACCTTTCCTTACAGCATGCAAGTCTGGAGAGCTTGTGTTTCCCCACCATGGTTCCCTAGCTGAGGTACAACCTGTAATCCCTGGTTTCCATCTGTGTTGGCCGGTGTTTGGCTGTGTTACAACACGTGCTGCCGGATGGTGACAGCTCCAGCAGTGCGGCAGCTTTGAGGAGCAGGGATCAGTCACTACAGCCACCAGTCCACTGTTGATAGTCCCATTACCAATAGCAGGCTGTTTGCTTGTTCTTCCTCATGCAGGAGAGAAGAAAGGCAAGGTGGGAAGGGTGGGAACAGTACAAGTCTTATTTCCAAGAAACTCCCACAGCAGAAGCAAAAACTAGTGATCTTGTCCCAAATCAGGGATTTGTTACCCGATGTGTAACTCTCATAACAATCTGATGGTGTTTTGCAAAGCAGCTGAGGTTTGGAAAGGAGGACCTGCCAGTTATAAGCCTGGGGTCCGTCTCTGCTTTCCTGAAGGCTCAGTGTCATGAAAATGCTTTTCCAGGATGCTTTGGACCTGGCTCCCAGGGTGGTGTCTTGCCGCAACCCAGATGGCAACTCCAGATTAGGAAGGGGCATTATGCTGGGCCTTGCATGGCTTGATCCCATTCACCCTGAGATCTCAGCACCTGTTTGGCCAAGGCCCTGAGCACCCTCACGCAGATGGGAGGTTACCCTGCCTGGAGCAGGGGTTGAATGGAGACCCCCTGGAGACCCCTTCCCGCCTTGGTCTGTCCATGCTTTGGGCTACCACAATCTTGGGCTGCAGACTAAGCACATGTGAGCTCACAGATCTTGGTTAGTCTTGTGACTATCTAAATCCAGGTGCCTGTCTTTCTGAGATGTGTTAAGTGCTGGCTGTCTGTACTTTCATGGCTAGCTTGTTTTTTTCCAGCCTGCATGCATAATGTGATCCATATCAGCAGTGCCTGAGCTGTTGACATAAGGGCTATATGCAAATGGCCCGTGTTGTGCCGACAGAGCTGAGTACCTTTTGTTATTTAATAGATATTTGCCGTAGGTCAGCCAGAGGTTTTGTTACACAAAGCAGGAATGTTTGCACTCCCAGATCTTCAGAGATGTGTTAGATATCTTTTATCTGCAAGAGAAAGAACAAATTTCAGCTGAAGAATAGGCCTGGTCTGGCAGTTTTATGTGTCCCAGTACTTAAGCTCAGATAGTGGGTGGGCTGGCAGAACTACAGGCCAGGAAACTTGGCCAAAAATCAAGGTTTTTTTCCCCTCCTCCAGTCCAGACTGGGCAACTTGTCACCAAGGGCTGGTCCAACTGACAGTTGCTGCGACCCCTCTGCCCAGCTCTCCCAAGGTATTTGGGTGCCTAAAAAGCAGTTCATGTCCAAAGGACTTGAATTCCTCTGTACCCTAGATGAGGGAAGCTTTCTTACTCCAGGATATATATATAAAAAACAACATGCTCCCTCCCCTCACCTGTGACCTTGCACTTGGGATGAGGACAGGGGGCTCCTGCCTCTGTGAGCTCTTTGCTAGGATAGTGAGGGAGTGCAGCAGGGATCTCACCAGTTGGAGTGCAGCCCCACAGCACCCAAACAAGCAGAGTCAGTCCAGTGAGAGTAGCCAGGGCCAGCCCCAGCCCCAGGCCTGAGCCTAAATGCAGCCCGGGCCATGGGCAGGGACGTGTGGGCATTGGAGGCCCCAGGAGAGGCCAGTTGGGCCATGAGGGCCCAGTGAGGCTGCGACAATGGAGACCTGACGCCCCCCAGGCCTCATCCGCCCCAAGATCTCAACACAACGTGCATCAGGCTGCACTCTGAGGGCTCCCCGGGCACCAGGCACCAAACCTGTGTGAGCCATGGCTCAGTGCTTCCTGCCTGGTCAGTCTTTGGATGAGGTTGATAGGATAAGCCACAAGGGACTGGCAGCAGATACAACTCTCAGTCTCTCGTCTTCTCCATGCAGCGCTGCTCCTCCAGTTAAAAGCTGGTTATAAAGCATAAGAATCACTCAGTGTCCCAACTTTTATACACAGTCCAGATCTGACTCAAAAGGTTTTACCCAGGCAGGGTTTTACCTGCCTCAGAAAAGCCTGACATAAGTGCAGATCTCGTTTCTGCTGCATTAGCAGAGCAGCAACAATTTCCTTGCGTGAAGCTAGCTCATCTTGATAGGTTAACACAATGGATTGCCTCAATTAACACAATGGGTTTAAAAGTTTTTGCAATACATTGCAGGTGAGATAGGGATTTCTTTGGCAAGTTGCTGCAGGTCATACCACTCAGATTAACTCCCATCTGATTAGCCACAGAGTCTTTCATGTGGAGCAACCATGTGGTCCTGGAGGCTGGAAAAGACCCCATTTCCGAGCTCCAAGCATCTGTGGTGTGCCTCATGGTTTTAAAGAAAGCGTTTCATCCTTGGTCTCTGCAGCCCCAGCAAACTGGCCGTGCCAAAAGACCACTGCCCAGCCTGGCCACTGAAACTGGGCAACGAAGTGGCAGATTACATACAACTTTTTAAGAGAGGTGCAAGGCACACAGGCCTTCTCCAACTCATGGTCCCTGAATGAGTGTCTGATCAGAAGGGCTGGCAAGTGTCTGGCAAGTGAACTTGCCACTGGCAGCAAGGCTGGTCTATGGGAGGAGATGAAGTGTTTTGGATGTGATCTTGCTGGTTTTATGCCTAGGCCTCCAAAAAGGGAGAAGAGAGACCCACAAGCTGTCTTGGGAACTCGCAGAAAGTGGTTCAAGTGCACAGCTCCTTTGAGCTCATACTGGTACTGCTCTTCACTCTAAATAAAACTCCCTCCTTGATGTTTACCTGAGTGTATTTATGAAGCCATCAGGTCCTTCTCAGGCTTTGTGTTGGTAGGTTCAAAATAGCCAGTCTGATCTCTTTCCATCACCTGTTTCCTCCATTTCCTTAAGCATTTGAGTGTGTCCACCTTCTCTGCTCCTCTTGAGGTCAAGCGTCGTTCTGAGCAGAAGTGGGGAAGGGCAAAGAAAGTCTCCCCCATCCTGTCTGGATGGCAGGAGCAATTTGAACAGTAGGATCAAAGGGTCCCTGTGAGCAAGGAGGGCATGTCCCCCTGCCCTTGTTCCTTTTTAYTATCACAGTTTGCTTTTTGATCCTTTGAGCGTATATTTGAGCTTATGTCTGGCCTGGAGGAAATGAGCTGATATCAAAGCTTTGGGGCCTCTGGAGGGTGCGTCTAGTTCCCCAGGGTGAGAGGAGGGTGCATGAGGGGGTGTACACATAAGAGCAAGGCATCATTTCCTTGGTAAAGACTCAAAGATGAGTGCTTCACCCTAATGTTTTAAATAGACTTTCAAGGACAAGCAAGTTATTCCAAAGTAAGGAAGCAGCTAGCAGCCCCAGGGGCTTCTGGTGGCTGCAGCCCCTCTGCACGTAGCACACCCTCACTTGGTCAGCAGGAATTTACAATATTTGCCAACCCTGACAATTAGGCAAGGTGAGAGGTTGGCCTTACCTGCCATTCCTGCCGCAATGAGGGGAAATCAGCTCCCTATGGACACTGCTGGATGCCACAGTGTGAGCTGTTGATAGAAAGAGGAAGAGACGACTTTCAGGGCTTATTTATTCAGCAGAGTTTACTACTGTGGGATTATTTTTACCTGATCTCTCCAGGATGTTAACAAGATTATAATGCTGTTAGATCCTGTCAGCGTAGCCAATTTCAGTGGGACTGAGCAACTTTATAACTCTGTCAGGGATTATTGCAGAGTGCTGTGACCTACCAGTGCAGTCTGATCTTCCATATTGATGAGACCTAATATGTTCCCATGGGGGAACTGATTAAGTTTTCACTTTCTCAGTCTTGTTGCTGTCATCATTTGTGGAATCAGGATTTCTGCAAGCTGTCCCTACTTTTAGGATGCTGCATGACAGCAAACGCTGCATCACCACTCTTAGATCCACCCAAAAGGAGTTTAAATCCTTCAGACACTGTTAAAAGGTGACTTTAAAAAATCCGGACAGACTACTTAAAATTAGCCCTGTTCCAAACATTGACACTTCTGTACTATAGGAGAAGTAGTTTGGGCTTGCTTCTTTGAGTCCTTACTTAGTTGCTTCAGGATTGAAACCCTGCAGAGACAATAGCCATTGTTTGCAGAATAAAGGCTCTGTTGTGGATTCGGCAAGATATCCTGTTTTGCACACTGTGTAGGAAGGCATGGGGAAGCATAGCCTCTTCCACCTGGAGAATCTTTAGCTGAGCAAGGCTTCCCATGTGCCGCACACGCTGGTGACACTCCACGTGGCTAGGACTGAACTCAGCTAACTTTAAACCATCTGAGCATCAGGTGTCTAATCTAAACGGCTTCTTCTGTGGTCACTTTAGGGAGAGGGACACCCCCAGAAAAATGCTTCATCCCTTAAGTGTCTTAAGGCATTTAGCTGTCCATTAAATTTCCCTTCAGTTGGAGTTGTTCCYTTCTAGGAGACATCTTTACACTGTGTGTTAGAGTTCAACCGTCAATTCAAAGAGTCTCCAAGGGGGAAAGAGGGCACAAAGCCCTGCAGGCACGGGTCATAGGAGAACGGCAACTGAACGGAGCAGCAGCACCAGGGCTGCCTGTGAGTATGGGCAGTTGGGGCCATGAAAGGTGGCAAACCACCAGGTGTCCTGCTGTGGGCCTGACTGCTTGCAGCGTGTCCTTCTACACTGTGCATCTATTTCATGTGCTGCCACTTACACTTACAGCTCTTGGAAGTGTCCACAATGTGGGTTATCTACATTATTTACAAGTCTATTCCAGAGATGCTGGATAAGGATCCCCATGAACCTTCCTTCTTCTTTTCTAGGTCAGGACACTCTTTGTGAGTGGGCTGCCTCTGGATATCAAGCCCCGGGAACTTTACCTGCTGTTCAGGCCCTTTAAGGTACCAGATCTGTGTCCCCCAGGGGAAGAGGTGGTCTGCAAAAATCTGTACAGCAGTGGAGCACAGTGGTGACCGTGGAGCACATTGCTTCAGCTGGCAACCTGCACCATCCCAGTGTCACCATGTGGTCCCTCTCCGCAGACCTGAGAGCAAAAAGGGGTGCAAGAGATGGTAACATACCTGTGTAGCAAAGAACCCTTGCAAATGGAGCAATGTAAGGTCAGGTGGGGTGTCTGGGGGTATGTCATGGGGACCTGGCCCTTGCAAAGGCATTAGAAACCCATTCACTGCTCCAGACTGGGCCCTGGTTTAGGGTACTGTGGCAAGACTCAGGAGGTGTGAGCTTGCTTCCAGTCCTCGCCATGGCAAGGCTGGCAAAGTGTATGGGCTGGCAGTCTCTGAACTTAGCAGGATCCAGGAGCCCACTGGTTTCCCAAAGAAAACCTGCTTTGATCATTCCATTCACTGACACAAGTTTCTGCATGTTTTTCCCCCAGTAAAATATAGAGAGATGGTATCAGGCTCTTTGATTACACAGAGGTTTAAATTCCACGTTGATTTTCACCCCATTTAATAGCAGAAGAGAACTGACTTTAAACCTCTCAAAATCCCCGCTGTGTTTCTTGACCATGACAGATTTGGAGCTTAGATATTGGCTCTTTTAAAATACAAAAGATGGTATTATCAAGCTACGATCAGGCATTAAACAGCCATGCAAAAAATTCAGTGGCACTGAGTCCCTGAGCTTGTGCTAATCCTTTATAGCTGTAAGAAGCTCAATATCATGTCTGCCTAATACTCCCCAACTGTTTTACTGCAGAGTCACAGATAATGCACATTTCCCTCTCGAAGGGCTAGCGGGGTTGAAAGGGTAGGGAACAACAAGTGCCCTAAAGTGTTGGCACTTCTGCTTCTGAGCACAACCCCCAGGAGCCTGGGCGAAGTAAGGCAGAGGCAGGGGAGTCCACGTTAGGGAGCAGAGCATCTCTTTGCCAACAGCCCTCCTAACCGAGCGCTCAAGACTCTGTGCCCCAGGCTTGCCTTTGCAGCTTACTCTTCCCAGGCCCTCAGTAGAGAGGATGGGGGGGGGGGGTGAGCCTCTCCTAGCCAAATTTCCCTTCTCAGCAGGTCTTGCTGCTGGTCAACTGTTCCCAAGTCTAGGCATTGCTGTTGCAGTGGTTGTGTCCTGGTCCAGCATGCTCGGCTGCATGGGGAAAACTTGCTCAGTTGCTGAGGGATTGATAATATCAGTCTCTATCTGGTTGTCCATGCTGAGCATTATCTATCTGTGGCAATCTCAGAAGGATCTTGGCTAAACAGAGTTTTTCTCTTTTCTTGCAGGGATATGAAGGGTCTCTTATAAAACTCACGTCTAAGCAGGTAAGAGCATTTCAGAACTGGGTGCTTGTAGTTGCCAGCACTGTGCGATTTGGGAACAGTGTCCCAATGCAGGGTCTCATCTCTTCTAAGCTCCAGCCTTAGTCTAGTCCTCTCTTTTCCTCATCTCTCCAGATCCCCTGATTTTCATGCAGTCTCATTGCTGGGAGTGCTCAGCTTCCAGTGGAAGAGCCTTGCATCTACAGCAGAGGCAAGGGCCTGTTTAGGGACGATCAGGGCAGGTGTCCTGGGAGCAGGAGGGTCACACGGCTGTTGGACTCAGCCCTTGTATTGGAATGACATGCCTTTTGCAGTGGAGGGCTGCAGTGACACCAGGCTGTCCTCCAGGCAGAGAGCAGAGCCAGTCTGCCTTGGGCTGTGGCCCTTGTGTGTATCGCCAGAGACCGCTGCTCCAAGGCCTTGCCCTCTTGCTTGAGTACCAAACTAAATGTCTGGCCCCTGCCATAAAAGCCTCACCTGGCTCCAGTCCCCCGTGAGGCTAAGACCATCTTTCGGCGCAGATCCCAGATCTGCATTTCCCATCCCAGGGAACTGCTTTGTATGCAGCTTAAGGAGGCATCACTGCTCCCCTGCCTGCCTGACTCACCTCTCCTCTCTTCACTCCTCAGCCCGTGGGGTTCGTTAGCTTTGACAGCCGCTCAGAAGCAGAAGCTGCTAAAAATGCTCTGAACGTAAGTATGTGGTGCCCTTCCTTGCAGCTTGTGCCAGGGCTCGCATCCTGGGGAGGGATGGGGAACTGTACTGCTGGCAGAGTAGTCGCCTGTGCTTGCTCCCCTGGAGGTGGGGAGAGCCATCTTTCCTTGATTCATGGCCAAAGCCTAACACTGTGCTTGTCTGTGACAGCCTGTGAGAACCATTGTGTCTGCCAGGAGGGAAGGGCAGCTCGCTTACGCCATCATGTTTTGCTCCCATGCTTATGAGGTGACTGTGGACCAGGCAGGAATGAGGGTGGCTGGCCTTCAGGAATATGCTGCGTGCTCCTCAGCACTCGTGCTCATGGACTCTGTCTTTTCTCCAACAACTCTCATATGACGGGACCACTCTTAGGAGGCTGAAAGAGCTCACTCTTTTTTTTCTCCTGTCCCTGAATTCCTCCCTCGTTTCTCCTTCCCCAAATGACTGCCAGTTGCTCTCCAAGTTTCTCTGGCCTGGGGATGTGTATCTTCCGCACCTGCTAGCTTGAATACGTTCCATTTCTCCAACCATTTCCTGATCTGCTACTTATCATCTGCTATCATTGTAATCTCCACTACTTCCTAATGTCCATCCCTCACTCCTCTTTTTATAATGGCTTCTCTTTGCTGGCCGCATTTTTTCACTGTCTTGGCACATGGTCAAGTCTTAGTCCAGCTTTAAAAAATGTTGGGGAGATAAGGCTTTCTGCTGGCCTCTCTGTTTTCTGTAAAGCAGGTAGCCTCTGCCTTCTTCCAGCTGAGGCCCATGTTACCAGCACTG
The DNA here is from genome assembly GCF_003343035.1 of Apteryx rowi. NCBI lineage: Eukaryota > Metazoa > Chordata > Aves > Apterygiformes > Apterygidae > Apteryx > Apteryx rowi. The sequence continues at coordinate 214,272 of NW_020451218.1, read as the reverse complement.
GAACTGGGCAACTGTTATTGGGCAACAGGAACATGGAGAGATTTAGGGAGGAAGGGACTTTTGGAGGGCTCTAGTCCAACTCAGAGAGTTCATGATCTCCAAGGATGGAAAGGCCAGAGTGAAGATGCCAGAAGTGAAGACCTTGTGGTGAAGATCACATGTCATGGTGAAAATATTTGTGTTGTCCCCAACATCATAGCAGAGTTTGTCTCAATTTGCAAGATTTGGCTGGAATTCTTTTTTTTTAGGGCCAGAACTATTTAATCGCTCCTGGAGGGGAAGGAGGTTATATTCTCTGTCTCCCCTCTCCCACCTCCATAAAAAATGGCTGAGATAAGAGCACCTAGCCAAGATCTCTTCCCAAGGGAGTTTGAAACTCACGTCTTCTGTAAGAGCATCCAGGAGAGTCCTACCAGCTCCCCTGAGCACTGCAGGTACTTGCAGTTTTTCCTGTTGACAGTGTAGTACTTTGCAGCCACAGTAAGTCACTGGACCAAGGAAATATCTCTGGGGTGTGAGCACACTGCCAAATCCATGCAATCCCTGCTTGGCCTTGGCTGTTCATACCACCTGCGTGCAAATTCTGGAGAGAGCCTTTATGTGTGGCTCAAGCTGGCCTTTACCAGCTGGCCCAAAGATCTTTTCCTGGGCCAGGCCCAGCAAGAGCTGGCAGCTGTCCTGTCTCTGTCCTGGCAATGCAGAGCAAAGGGCTGTGTCCCAGTGCATGGGCCGACAGACCTCTTTGTGCAGAGCATTGCCCATGAGCTCTGTGATGCCAATGTGCTGGAAGAGGATTACAAAGCACAGATCATTTGACCGTTTGTCAGGAAGAATTTGTAGCCCCTTTTTGCTATAACATGGGAGGGGAGAGAAAGACACATGGCTACATAGAAGATGATGCTTCTAGATCAGTGTTAATCTGCTCAGTTGGTTTGAAACTGGTTCCTTACCGCTGGCAATGTTGTGGGAGCGATCAGACTTCATGAACAAGTGTATGAGTGTGTGTGTGTGTGTGCGTGCAACAGCACATGTGTGAGGGTACGTGTGCATATGTGCTTTTGTGTGTGTGTATGTGTGTGTGCATGTGTTTGTGTAAGAATGTGTGTGCACAGGGACAACCCTGACACTGATCCAAGCCAGATGCAGGCACTGAAGAGGTTATTTTCTTCCAGTAAATGAACATGCTTTGTTCCAGTCGTTTGATATCCAACTTATCACTGCATCAAAGCTCTTAAAAACATCCCTCTTGTCTACAGCAGTGAAATAACCCTGGAGAACTCACGTTTCCCTTTTTTAGACTGGTGCCTCGGTTTTGTGAGGCCAGTGGTTTGTTCCAAGTTGATGCATGGGGGCAGAGTGCTTCCCAACCAGGTTTCCAGTGTGCCAGCCAGCCAGGGCCCTCCACATTTGCACTAGTGACAGCAGCAAATGTGTCCACCCTGTTCTCCTCCACTCGGGCTCTCCAGATCCCAGATTTATTTGGAGCTGTGATTAGCATGTTTGATTTCATTTTGCTCAGGGGGTGCCCGTGGGGAAGAGGTGCTGCATGAACAGCCTCTGGCCTCCCCTGCTAAATGCAGGGGAGGAAAAAGATTACAAGGAAGTGGTGGTGGGGGAACGTTATTTATGAAGACGGCTGACATTTGCATTTGGAAGTCCAGACAGCGAGGGGCCCTGTCGCAGGACCCCGTCTGGCTGACGTTAGCCAGCGCCCAGGTCTGCGACCTCCTGTCTGTGGGAGATTAAGGAGTGGGAGGTGATGCAGCAGCACTGGTTCTCTCTTGACCTCAGGGAGCTTTTCCAGACAGTTTTCCTCTGCAAAGCAGGCGGGCTTATCCCTGCAGCACCTCCTGTGTGCTGACGGAGGGCGGTTCCCTGGAGTTGGGGCTGCAGCGTCAGCCTGGGGGCTCAGGACAGACCTGAGGGAAAGCCCACCCTCCAGAGGCCCTTCATCCTGCTGTGAGCTCAGCCTGGGCCTGCTGAGCTTGAGAGCTGCGTTGCAAGCTGCCAGCTTAGGCTGCAGGTGATAGACCAAACCGTCTGCCTAGGCAGGTGTGTGGGATTGGCGGGAGGAGAGGGGGTGACCCACAGCCCGGATGTGCTAAGGAAACACTGTCCCAGACATCACATAAACAATGTGTCATTAAAAAAGTGTTGTCAAAGGAAGCGGCTGCCTCCGTTCTGCAAGCACCAGCTGTGCTTCCCTTCCACAGCACCCTCTCTTCAAGTCTGCTGCAGCCTCAAAAGCGTGAGCGCCTCAGCCCATGGCAGGCTTGCAGTCCCTGCAGGGTGGCATAGGTGACGTGACCCCTGTGAAAGGGAGGCACCTCACTGCAGTCTGAAGATGCTGATACTGTGGCAGTTTTGTCCTGCCATGCTGCTGCAGGTGGCTGGCACTCTCTCCAGCTCCAGCTCTGCCCACACCACAGAGGTCTGGGCAGACACAGGGGGGGAAAACAAGGTCTCTTGTGTGGTTGGCAGATCAATTCAGGATGGTTTCAAGGGCTCCTGGGATACATGTTTGTGTAGCAGCTGGATCCGGGTGGGCTGGGAAAAAAGCGGAGCAACCGAAGTGCACTAGTGTGTCTGCAAAAGGCTCAGGAAATGGGAAGCACAGTTTATGCCCCAGGAGGGCCTGTTGCTTGCGGCGGCAGCTCTGCATAATTCTGCCGCTTGGCTTGAAATGCCTCATGGAGAACACAAGTGGATTCATAAAACGAATCTGCTGTACATGCAGGGCCAGCTCAAGCAAGGAGCTTTCATGGCAGAAAGCGGGTCTCAGAGGAAAAAGAACAGCTTTTCCAACCATGCTGGAAGTCAGTGATGGGACTGTGAGGGCTGTATCGAGCCTCTGAAGGCCTCTACATTCCTTAATACTTTGCTTTCTTTCCTTTCCATGGGCGATCCTGATAATAGTGAAAGAGGTATTTATGGTCTTGAGCACTGCAAGGGTTTTGACCTTGGAAAGGCACATCCCGGTACAGAGACGCAGTGCTGGCAGCAGAGCACTGCGGACAGGTTTACCTTCTGACCCTCTTGCTATCCACCTTTGGTCCGACACATTAAATTAGGCAGCTCCCTGTCATGGGTCGCACTAAATTGGGTGGCTGTCATGCTAGCCAGTGTTGTATCGCTGGTCGGACAATAATCCTGGCAACTCCTCAGCTCCTTTCCCACTTGGAAAACGTGAAGCTTTATCTAAATAAGGATTAGGCTCTTAGATATGAGTCAGAGTGTGACTCCTTTCCCAGAGTTTCCTGTTTGTTCAGTGGGAAAAATAGCAGCTAAAGCTGCAAAAGCTTTCAGAGAGATGAAAAAAAAGTGTGGGAAAAAATGTCTGCCCAGCCTTGAACTCCTCACCAGCTCCCAGGATGCAGGGTTTTGTACCACAGGGCTCAGTGTCTGAGCAGAAGATGCCACAGTTTGTTGGTGTGGGCTGGAAAAACAGCCTGGGAATGCATTGTTTTCCAGCCTGTGCCAAAGGTGTCTCATAACCAGGTGGCAGTTGTAAACCGGCAGAGGAAATGCAGGACCGGGAAGCAGTTCTCCAGGAAATGTCTGCTTTTCCGAGGCTCCTGGAGTGCTCGTCGGCCAACAGCACCCAGGGGTACCTGCTTTCCCCAGTCATGTAACCTCAGAGGTGCAGCTGTCTCATTCCCTTGTGTGTCGGGCTAATGAAGGCCCCTGCCCCCAGCTGGCAGGCAGCCTTTCACTACCCGACACTGCCCTGGCTCACCTTGCTCTTGCCATCAGAGCTGCAGCACAGCTGTAGCCCCCAAGGGCTGCTCTGGGTGCCAGGGCCCCCGGACAGTGGCTCAGGTTGGGGACCAGCATCTCTCAGTGCCCCTGAACTGCTTCGTCATGGCCTCAGACATGTCGGCACCACCATTTGGCAGAAGTCTTTGGAGAGGCACCTCTCAGCCACCATCGGCTTTATTTTTGCTACAGGCAAAAGAGCAGATTTCACTTTTCTTTAGCAGCTTCCTTCTTCCTTTGCAGAGTTAAACTGCTGCTGCTGATGCAGTGGGTAACATCACCCCGCCCACTGAATAATCTCATCAGGCAGGGATAACAGCGTGAAGCCAGTTCTCTAATGCCTTTCTGTGTTTTTCCTTGTCTTCATTTTAAATTTAAAATATTTTTGGCTCTGCTAATCCCTCTGGACAAGAGCTTGGCTGAGCAGGATGCCGACTACCAAATATGGTGCTGATCCTAAAGATGTTAGAGGAATGCAAGTTGTTGAGGGCCCACGGCCTCAGTGTTCACTGCCAAACAAATTAGGTCATTTAAACTTTGGAAGTTTGCAAGGATGTTGGAAATTGAATTGAGGACAAAAATCTGGAGTTATTTTTGTTGCAGGGCTCTGGGAGGCGGTGGAGGGGGCTCATGCTGGAGGAGGCAGGGAGCTTTCTGCCTGCCCCCACGTGTGTGCTTGCTTGCCCTGAAAATGTGTTAGATAAGAAGAGGTGCCAGGATCTCTTTCTCCACCTGTAACCATGTGAGATGGCATCAAGGAAGCTACCGCCTCACATTTGCTCTGCCCAGACTCCCCTTTCTGCACAGTGTCATTTGTATCTGGGCTCAGAGGGAGCATTGCTCCTTTTAAAAGCAACTCCCTGAGGTTCCCTGTCTGCTTCTCCCTCCTCCAGAGCGTCGCTTCCCCCTCACTCCGAGCACACCGTGTGCCCGGAGCAGCACATGGTTAACCGAGCCAAGCCCCCTGCCTGACGTAAATGTCTTGCTGTGAACAGGGACGTTTTATAGCCAGGGCATGCAAAACATCGTCTCCACGGTATAATATGTTTCCATCCCCATAACGCCATGGCATTGTTCAGTCCAGATTAGAGAGCAGCCTGGGAGCCAGATGAAGGTTCCTTATGTGACCAGGGGACAAAATCAGGAAAACAAAGTCCTTATTAGTGAATGTTTTATCAGCAGGAAAAATAAACAGGCCCAAGCTATGGACCTAACTTTCTGAGCAAGTCATTGGAGCTGGTTTTCCAGCTGGAATTTTGGGGTGAAGGTGATGGAGAGAGTCTGTGCATGCAAGAGAGAACAAATGAGGCCTGTGGGAAACGTCTGCTGAACTGTGGCAGGATCAGGACACTGCTGGGGCTGTGAATGGCTGAACCCCCTTTCCTCCTGTCAGGGCTCTTTGGGTTTTGTTCGCCTGGCTCGCTGACTGGCTGTGTTTCCTTCCTTCCAAGGGCATCCGCTTCGACCCCGAGATTCCCCAGACACTCCGCCTGGAGTTCGCCAAGGCAAACACCAAGATGGCCAAGAGCAAACTGGTGGGCACACCGAACCCCAGCACACCTCTCCCCAGCACCGTACCTCAGTTCATCGCCAGGGAGCCATGTAAGTACTTGGCTTTGCTCTCCTTTGAAAATGAACAAGAGGGGGAGAAATGACCCTCCAACCCAGTCCTTCATCTGCCAGCTGGGAGCTGGCATAGGTGAAGCAGGGCATGCTCCGGTGCTCCGGGCAGAGCCAGCCCCACCGCCTGCCTCTTGCCCAGTGTCCTGGCAGTGAGGACATCGGACATGAGGAATCTTCCCATCCTCCTTTGCCTTGGCAAAATCACTTGTTCAGGCAATTCAGACCATGCAGAAATCCCAGGCAAACATACAGACCCACCAGCTCTGCTGGGACAAAGACACTGGGGGGGACACTGGAGGGAGCTGAGGTACCTTTGGGGGGCTGCTGGTGGGCACCAGGTTAAATTTGAGCCAGCAGTGCATGCTCATCCTGAATGAGGCAGCCACATGCCAGGCTACGTGAGTGGGCCTGTGGCCAGGAAAGCAAGGGCAGCTGTTAGCCCTTCCCTTGGTGCCAGGGAGGCTGTCCCAGGGTACCACATCCAGCCTGGGCCCCTAGTTCAAGGAGGCTATGGGGACACTGGAGAGGGTCTGGTGGGACTACCAGGATGGTTGAGGCTGGGGCCACTAGGTTTGCAATGAGAGGGGAGCCAAGTCAGCCTGCTCTGGTGACGTATGGGTTATCTAAGGCTTGGGAGTATCTAACCACAGGTACAGCATCCTGAGGGGCAGACACCATGATCACGGAGGCAAACTCTTCTTGGCCACAGCAGATGATACTGCAGGGGCAGCTTGTGAAGTTTGGCTCGAGTATTAGGAAAAACTTGTAAAAGAGAAGGCAGAAAAAAACCATCCTTGGTGGTTTCCAAGCCTCAGCTAGATGAAATCATGGCTACTCTGATCTCGTGTTGGCAACAGTCCTGCTGGAAGTGGGAGTTTGGACCAGAGACCTCTGGACACCCCTTCCCCCTTTGCTCCTGTGGTTGTGGGGGAGTCTTTTCTCTGGGGCTTTCCTCACTGCTGGTGACCACTAAAGGGCCCATTTCTACCTGAGTGTCTTCAAACCTGGAGCGTGCCGCTTGCCTGAGAGCCTGACATGGTCAGGAAAGTGCACCGCTCCCAGAGTGATGGGTGGGATATGGGTGTGCAGCTGGGGTCCCTCCGATCTCCAAACCCRGCTGTCAATGCTAGAGAAGACCAGCAAGCAGGTCGTGGTCAGCCCAGACAGGAGAAATATTTGATTCCTGCCAGGAAATCCTCTGCCTTTGCTGTGGTGGTGTGGGTTCCTGACAGATGCTGACATGGTTTCCAGCCCCAGCTGTGCCAAAGTCAACACCTTGGAACAGACCACTCTCTCCTCCACACCTGTAGTTTTGGGGATGGTTATAGCAGGGAAGAGATGAGGGAAGCCAACAAGTCTTCTGTCCGGGCCAGCAAAACCCTTGCTTCGTCCCTGATGCTGCCAGCCAGAAATCAAAGCACAATGTGCTTTGTTCTCCAGGAGAGAGAAAACAGGTTTTTTCTAGTGCCCAGCCCTCCTGGACACACTGTGAAGGGCACTGGGAACCCCATGCATCCCTGCTGTGTCTCACCACCTTGTGAGGGGTTTCTTCGGCACCATGTTAACCCACAGCTGCAGCTGGGGCCCATCCCTGGGCTTGCCCAGTCCTGCTGCTCCCGCTCGGAGAGATGAACGCGACCCTTAGGAATGAGCTGTGGTAGGGGCGGTTGTTTATGCTAGCCCTTGCCAAGTTTTTGCTGTTTATCTTACTTTCAAGTCAACAGTGTAAACTTGTAATCTCCTGTGTCATTGAAACACAACCTCTGGGGTGGCGATGGTGGTGCAGGGGATGGTGGCTGCTGCTTGCTCTCACGACTCACTGGAGGAAGGGCCGTGGAGACGGGAAGTGGGTCGCAGTGAACCCGGGGCATAGCTGGAAAGAACTGGAGCCTTCTCTGAGCATGTGAAGGTTGCTGGTTGCAGAGGGAAGCTAGAAAAACCTCTGCCGAATCCCTCCAGCGTATCTGTGTGGGGCTGTTAGAGCTGCCCAGGTGGGCTAGCATTTTGGCCTCATTGAGGTATCCGACTACAAAACATCAGCTTAGAGACAGGCAGAAATCTTGGGGTAACCCTGGAGACGTTATGGGTGTCGGATACAGCAGTGCCAGGTGCTGTTGTGCTGGCATACAGTTGGAGCAGCTGGAGCACCTCGTGCTTGGAGGCACTTCAGCCCTGACGTGAGCCGTTGTGATTGTGTGATGTGGGCAAGTGGCCAGCCTTTCTTACATGGTTGCTTCCCCGAGTTGCAAAAGGGCTGCGCGTTTCCAATCTGTTGAGGCAGATGGGGTGCGAAGCATCAGCTCAGCTTGGCGATGTCCTTTCAGAGCTCAGCTGGGGCTCCTGGAAGCACCTTGGTTTAAAGCTCCAGGGCTGCGATATTTGGGGCAGGCTCTGTCTCAGCCATGGCAGCAGCATCCGAGGAAAAGGCAGCATAATTGTCCATGCTCTGTCAAAAAGCAGCGGCAAAAGGGACATGTTGTGGGAGAAACTGCTGTGATCACCTCCTCTGTGAAATGGGTGCGGGAGAGCTGCTCTCCCCTCAGTTAAGACAGGTTAAAGACCATAAAGAGCATCTCTGCTGGGGTGGACTGACTTGCCCAGGCTCCTGTCACCAACAGCAGCCAGGAGCACTTGCTTAGCCCAGAGCATAGGGACAGGACAAGCTTGTAGTGTTGGTTCRCCACATCGCTGGGCCAGGGAGTTTCTGAGCAGTGGTTGGAGATTTTGTTGTAGTGGATATTTCACCATGAAACATGTCTTAACAGTTTTTGCTGTTTGAAAGCATTTCTTGCACTGCCTTTGGAATACTACTTCCATTTTAACTTTCGTGTCCAGATGAAAAACAGAAGCCTTAACTCCTTGCATCTCTGTTGCACAAGCGTATTTATGTGTGGGTGTATTTATAGGTCATAAACTCTCTTCAAACTGGCTGACATCGGATTCCCAAATATAATTAAACCTCTCAGAGCCGAAGAAGCCAATCTGGCCTCCCTGGAAACGGGAAGGAAGCGTACCTAGCCTCACAATATGTCTTGCTAAAGGCTGAAAAGTTGAAAAACYGAACTCTGTGTTTTCTAAGCAGGCGAGTTAAATAACAGCATTGTATTCTGAGTCAGTCCATCTGCTCTTGCTATTTCTCATTAGCTGCTGCTGACAGCGACACCGAACATACTGCTTTTTATGGAGAAGCTCATGAATGAATCAGGTCCTAAGCATTAGCTGTGAACAAGCCTCGGGAAAGAGTAGCCTGTGGCAGTAATGCAAGCCCTGGAACTCATAAATTGCACAATTTAGGCAGAAGCTTGTGCTTGGTCTCCACTTCCCTACTGTTTTGGGGGAAAACAAAGGATTTATGATGTTATTAAATCACTTGTGGCTGGTGTCCCCTGCAGGCTATTTAGAAGAAGCTGGAATCAATAAACTGACAGCTCACAATTAACCGTAGAAAGAAAAAGTAGATTACAGGTCCTCTGAATTCGCTTGTGATTGCTGCCGACCTGCCCCAGCGGTGTTACTGCCTCTGCTCAGTGCTGCAGGGAGCGAAGGTTTCCATCCTGTGAAGGAAAGTCTTGGAGGACACAGCTATTTCCACTCCTGCCTGGGCTTTGGCTCCATTTAGCCAGCGTCTTCTAGGCTGTAACTTAACAGCGCCCTTTGCCAAGCACTGCCTCTGTTGGCAGGGACATCTTTGCTTGACAGGCTCCTGGATGCCATCTCTGTAGCCGCTGTCCCACCTTCATGTGAGCACAGGACCAAGTCGGAGTGGCTCTGGGCTTGTGTCCTTCCTCCACAGCTGGATTTGCCACGGCTCTGCCATGCCTTTCCCATGATCTTCAAGTCACGGGGAGCTGGTAGGGGAACACAGTCGAGGCTATTTGGCTGCAGGTGCAATTCGGCGTCTCTTGTTTTGTTGTCTGAGCCACAGCTACATGGTAACTGTTAACTCTCCTTATTCTTTTCTTGCAGATGAGCTCACAGTGCCTGCACTTTATCCCAGTAGCCCTGAAGTGTGGGGGCCGTACCCTCTGTACCCAGCGGAGTTAGCACCTGCTCTACCTCCTCCTGCTTTCACGTATCCCGCTTCACTGCATGCCCAGGTAATTGATACCAATCAGCCACGACTTCGCTCACCTTACCACAGTCCTTTCAAACCTGGTCCCCCGTCCCCCTGCCCCTACCCCTTCCCCTCAGTGCTCACCATACGACTAACCTCTGTCCGGCTAACAGACACTCCTTCCAGAGATTAATGATGTCACCTAAATCAAGCTGACACGTACTGCCGGGACTGGTGGGACGAGATGACAGCACACTGCCTGATATTCCCCAGACACCTCTCTCTTCCTTAATACCTTCACTCTCGTCCACACTAGAAACCAGGGCAGCTAAGGGAGACCTCATGGGCAGGGTAGATGCCCTCCCTCTCCATATGTGGTGTCCGGCCAGGGCTGGGCCATCTTTGGGTCGAATTAAATGGAAGGGAATTTGTGTTGACACATGAGTGTGCATTTGAGGTGAGTCTGCAGAGCTGGCAGCTCCAGTCCTAGCTGAGAAGGAGCAGGACGTGGGGGGGCTGCATGCGGAAACGGACGGCCCCACAGTGGTGTTGCTGGAAGGCAGGTTGTCTGCCCCAGGGGCAGTAGGAGGGAGGACATTGCTGTGACCTGGCTAAGGAGTGTGAGGGACCTTCTGAGTCCTCTGAGGAGCCCTATGGGGTCCGGGAGCCCTCCTCCGTCGATGTGGGGCAGTGGCCCTGCCATGCTGTCTGCTGCTAGTACRGAGATGAGGGTCACCGTCTTCTGTGCCACCCAGTGCCAGGGGTGTCTCAGCATCACCTTGGCCCCAGCTCACACGCAGGGGTGCAGAGGTTGCAGTGGTAACCATCCCTGCATGGTGGGTGCATCTGGCAGCCAGGTGTGGACATCAAAAGCTTGCTCCCCCAGCTCTAGTGCAGCACACAGGTGGGGCAGCCGGCTGCCAGCCCGGAGCAGCTCCAGAGAGGTGCCTGGAGCTGATCCAAGTGCAAGGGGCCCCCTCGCCACTCAGGCACTTCGCAAGCAGTAGGCAGCAACCCAGGCCAGGCAAGCAGCCAGCCTCTGGCAAGCTGGTGGTTGGGGCAGTACATGGGAAGTCAGCTGCAGCCTGCATTTCCAGCCATTTCTGGGCTGAAACAGGGCCATTTCCTAATGCTGTCTGAAGAGTGCCTGGAAACTTGGGAGCTGAAATGAGGGCAGTGAATTTGGGGGTTGAAGTAAAGCAACTTTGACTGGAAGGAGAAGGAAAATGAAGCACAAATAGAGGGCCCATATTTTATTCACGATGTATGGTTGAGCAGGCAGGGAGTGGAGCTGACCCTGTCAGCATGGTCACACCCTGCAAAGCGAGAGGCAGAAAGCCCAAGTAATGTGCTCTCTGTCACAAGCGCTTTTCTGCTTGTTGCACCCCACTAGCTGAAACCACTAATGGTCCATGATAGCAGCACACAGCAATTAAAAATTAACAACCAACCCAGAAAAAAGAAGAAACAAAAGGAGGTTGAAAAAAAATAGCAGAATTAAATATGGTAGATGAGCAGGTGCCATCGGCTCATCCCGTCATGGGTGCCCGTCATGGGGAAGCTGTGGACTTTGCCATGTTGGTGTGGTGGCTGGGCCCCATCTCTACCCTTTCCCACCATGCTTTCCCCCCCGCACTTGCTACTCCAGCCCCTCCTGCTGCTGCGTGCTTTTATCCAATGTGTCTGGGGACAGGGTGTTTCATTCATGGCAGATAAGTCATGCACCAAGGACCTGGATAGGGGGTGGCAGTGATGAGTGGTTTTCCGGCCCATGTTTTTGCAGAAAATTGGTGCAAAGCTCCCGCCTAAGTTTATGTGTTGCTAGGGCTTCTGCAAAATGTGTTGTGCCTTTTCTAACACTGTCCTCATCCTGAGGGCCAAAACTGTGACTCCTCTTCAGGTTTCTTGGAGAGGATACCACCCCAGCTGCCTGATATGATCACTTGGGCCGGTGCCGTCTGTGCCCAGCCCTGTGCCCCTCTCACCCCGATGGGTTTGGGGGGCTGCAGACCTGTTCTGAACCCCATGCACTATATCTGTTGCGAGAAGCACAGTTTGTTCACTTCAAAGCACAGGAAATGAGTTTTTTTTCTCCCAAGATTCTGATACTTGCTCGAGGCTTTTCAGAGGCTGATAAAAAGATAGGAAGGACAGTGGAAAGGAAGGGCTTGTGCCTCTGAGGTCTCCATGTGAAGCCATGACTTGGTAAAACCCCGGAAAACCCTCTCAACTGCACAGTACTTTTGCTTTCTCTTAGCAGAGATCGAGAGGCGGAAAATCCTGTGTCCAGAGGAGCTGGTAAAATTTAGAGGGTGATGGTTAGCAAGAGGTTTTCTCCATTTGTGGCTGATAGGTGCCTGTTCTATCCTGAGACCAGCGTGCTTTGCAGCACCAGCCTCCAGCTCCCATCTCAGGTGATCTTCATAGCTGAGGCGGCTGTCCGGAGCAGCCTGGAAGCATCTCCCCACCGGGTGGAAACATTGCAGCCAGTGGCCGGGGCTGTGAGATGCTGGCGTGCGGGATGTTGTTAAAGGCCCCGAGGTTTGCTCCTCTCCCTCGGCTCCAGTTTGGCCGCAAGCTGAAGGAAATGAGCAAATGGAAACAGATTTGCTAGATAAGCTCTGCAGCATCCGAAAGGCTTTTGGCCCCAGCCCACCRTCCCCACAAACACAGTGCTGCCGCAGAGGTCAGCAAGAACGGCGTTAGCCATTTATTTACAAGACCATGTGCACTTCTGGTTATCCGAACCTGCTTGCTGTAAAGCATGGCTATTACTGGGAGCTGAATGCAGGAAGCCTGGGTTACAGCCACCTGTTAAACTCTGGAGAAATGAGCTTTTCAACACAGGCAGTGATCAGAGGGAAGGCGATTTACTAGTCCTGCAACTGAGATTGGAGGAAAGCTGCTTGGCTTAAAATCAAACTTTAGTATTTGGACAAAACTCCAGCTTTTCAGGCCCTGTTTATAGGAAGAGCAATGGTAAATATTATTGCAGATACATTCTTTTCTTGTCAAATAGTTGTTAACAGCCAGCATCTGCACTGTTTTGGAGGCACAGGAAATGTTCAGATAATTGCTTTGGTGGTCTGTTAGAAGGAAACAGTCATGTAAGTGCGGTCCTTGCTCTCCGAAGTTTGCAAATGCAAAATATCCACACAGTGCTTGCAGCTTGTCAGCTCTAACCCAAGCAAGCAATTGCCAGCATTCCCATGCTGCATTACTCGTATTTCTTGACCTGGGAAGTAGAGCCACTAAAATCAGAACTGGGCTCTGCAGGGGCAGCGTTACAGCAGCATGGTGTCTGCGGAGATGCTTGGCTGCCGGCAAATGCAGCTGTGCAGAGCACATTGGTTCTGTGCACCCACCAAAGCACACAGCGCTTGTGACTATAGGCAGGGGCTTTCTCTTAGGCGTTGCTGAGCCGGTCTGGGACTGTGGGCATGCTCCAGTTTGCAGTGTTTTGTGGTTTTTTTCCTATCAGGCACAAACCTGARTGTCAGAGTCATTTCTTGTCATTACATGTGACCCTGCTTGCTCACTAGCAGTAACTAAGTTAAATTTTGAGGTAATTGATGTATTCTATCTACTTCTGCCTAGAACATGGGCTATTTTAATACAGAAAGTCCTTTCTCAGTGCCTGTCTTTAAGCCGCTGAGCAGAGTTGCCATGTGCTGTTAAAGCTTCTCCGTCTCCTGCTAAGACAGCTGATGTCTCAGCTGAGTGGTGCAGCCCTGGCCGGCTACGCTCACTCCTCCGTGCCACAGCTGGCAGGCAGTGTGGTCCGCTGGGTCCTGCGGCAGCACTGCATCTGACCAGGGGGAAAACCCTACCAGTTTGGGCCATGTGGAGATGGCTTCCAGCCACCCTTGCATGTGCCTGTGATGTGAGGAGCACATCAGGGCAGCAGAGCGCCCAGCTCAGGGCGCTTTGTTGATGCTGGTTGGACAGACCTGTGCAAAAACATCACAGAAGTGCCAGTTTTATGATAGAAATGTGCCTTACTGGAGAATTTCAGACCCAGGGTTGTCACCAGCTTGTGGTGGCCTTCAGTGAAACACCCTAAGTGTGGTCAGCAGTCAGGTGCAGGCACAATATAGCAGCTGGCCAGTAATTTGGAGGATGTGAAGTAGGGGTGGGGGTTTTCTCGATCCCTATGTCTAGCCTGCACAAGATAATACCCAGAGGCACCTTAACCAAACTCCTCTTCACCATAACAAGAGCCCTGCGAACCTGCCTGCTGCAGAGGATGAGGCAGCCTGCCAGCACAGGCTGTGCTCTTCAGTCGGAGACAGTGAGTGCTGTCGGAGGAGCACTGGCAGAGGGGGTGGCAGGGCAGGCATGTGCCGAACCCATCCCCACACACAACTTTGTGGCTCGGAGAAATGGCCTGGCAAGCAGGGAAGAGAGAAGCTGGCACATCACTTCTGAGGGCGCTTTTCCAGCTGATACTTCCTGCATGTGGTGGGTGTTGGCCAAACCCCTTCGTCCCGCTGCAGGGAATGCCCTGGGAAGCTGGTGCCGGACCACGCTCATTGGATGCCTGCTCATTTCCAAGTGACAGCAGAGCTTTCCATAGTGCTTCTGGGCACAATTCGTGCATTTCTCAAGCAAAGGCACATGCAGTTGGCACGAAGTCTAGGGAAAGGTCAGCTCTGGATCAGTCTGTCTAAGCTACCAGCTGAACGTGAAGCTGCTGCCTTTTTTTCATCTGGAAAGGACCCAAAGAAAAGCACCAGCAGTGRGTGAAGATGCCAAAGCGTGAAACACTAATGGACTGGTTGGGGTCTCAAGATGGGGGGCACCCTTTTGCAGCAAACAGTGTGCAGGCGCTTCCATGTGACAGAGATGCTGCTTCTGCTCAGTTGGCCTCTCTTGGGGAAGTTGCAGTCATTTATATTCCCTCTTGGTTACAGAGGATCAACCTGGAAAGGAGTGGAAAGTGCCTGTGCCCCTCTTCTCAAAGCCATACAGGGCATGCTGAACATGCACTGGCGCCTGGCATGATTTCCCTCAGGATTTGCGTCTGGCATCTCCCCCCCCTTCAAGGCTCTCCTGAGGAAAGGAGGCAGTGATGCCTGAGCGCCAGGCTGGCGACACCATCCGAGCTCAGCTCCAGGCACCAGAGCCATGATCTCTGAGTGAGCAATGCTGGCAAACCTGCTGCCAGCCCTACCCCTACTACCTGGGCGATGAAATACTCTGATCCCCACCTTGGGGCACAGCTTGGAGGTGGCAGGAGGCCAGAAATGGTGCTGGATGCTTAGGTTGCCAAATCTCTGACCAGAAACCCAAAAGGCATTTGAAGACATATTATCCGCTATTATTATACCCACACTGCAGCATGTGCTGCTTCTCCTGGATGGGCTGAGAGGGAATGGGTCCCAAGCAGGGCCACCTCACAGCCCCATCAGGGTGCTCAGGGCCATGTCCCCACAGGTGCCACCACCTTCCTGCTGGTGACCAGGCCCYGCTGCTCTCCAGTGGAAGGATATTTTCCTTCTGGCCCACTGGAGTTTCTCCTCCTGCAGCTTGTGCCTGGTGGCTCTTGTCCTTTTGCTGGGCATCATCTTTCCTGTAACTCCCATTAGGTGGTGGTGGACAGCAGGTAGGTTAGGTGGGGAGGCAGCCTCTCCTCGTGTACCATGTGCCCCAGCTCGAAGCACCTTCGTGGCCTTTCTTTGGCCTCACCCTGTTTTGCTGATGCTTCATAAGAGGGTGGACAGTCCCAAGCTGCTGTAATTCACTGGTTTGGGCTCAGCAAGGGACAACTCTAGATTGGCAGCATCTCCAACCTGGCCCCAAGGGGCAACGGGCCAACTGTGGAAAGGGTGGCACAGGGTGCTGTGGTGGCAGGCACAGCACAGGGACTACGCCACCTTGCCTGCCTCCATTCTTGCCTCTTCTCTTCCCTGTCAAGCACCATTTCTTCAGTGGCTGGGGGTCTTGGGCACCTTTTAGCTGCTGCCTGCGCCCTGGCTGCGTGCAGCCTGCTCCCCACGGCCTTCAGGACCACTGCCTGCTCCCAGAGCAGCAGCACAGCTCTCCTCCCGAGAGGCAGCTCCAGCTCTTCTCGGGGACTGGTGACTTCCCAGGGGCAGAGGTCCGCAGGCAGAAGTAAGGGTGAGGTGTTTCCTTTTCTCATCCCTTCACAATCCCCAATACACACAGAGCCTCCTAGCAGGGCTGTTTTCAGCATGGTGAGGAAGGTTGCAGCATTACCTTCCCCATAACCCCTAGGTGCTGCTCTACCTGTGCCCAGAGCTGGAGCCTGTCCTCATACCCCTCCCAGCTGCCGGCATTGAGGAGTGGCRGTGATTTGGTGGGTGGCAGCGGAGAGGCACATCACATCACCCAAACTGGAGCTGGTTTCTGCAGGGTCACCTCCCTGCAAGCTGCATTACAGGATTTGCTGTGAGTTGCATCAGGTGAAAGATATGTCATGGAGCACTAGCAAGCACCTGGGCAACTTGGCATGCTCTTTCCTTGCTCCACTTGGGCATACAGACCAGGGAGCTGTGGAGGAGCACTGCGCAACCAACCTGTCATGGCAATGTACA
This sequence comes from Apteryx rowi, assembly GCF_003343035.1. Taxonomy (NCBI): domain Eukaryota; kingdom Metazoa; phylum Chordata; class Aves; order Apterygiformes; family Apterygidae; genus Apteryx; species Apteryx rowi. The sequence goes on along the minus strand of NW_020451218.1, from coordinate 198,282 downwards.
GGACCACATCCTTCTACAAGAGCTCGCCGTACAAGCTTTTGAGCAAGCTTCTGGCCAAACCTTGGTAGCCATCGCCACAGAACCGGCCAGCACCCAGCCTAAAATCAGCGACGTGCAGGGCACAGAAGAAGAAATGCAATTGCAGGTTCCTCAGTGGGCTGTTGCAGAAATTGCTGTGATGGGAGCTGCAGAACGGCTTGTCTAACTTACTGTTACCCAAGGGACTTGCGGAGTGCTGGATCTCTTGCCTTTGGGCAGGTGGCTCATACAGGAGCCCTTTGGCAGCTAATGGCAAGACTTGGCTTGTGAAGGAAGTGTTCTTTGGAAAGGCAGTGGAGCGAACATTTTCCCTATTTTGTGAGTGCTTTAAGGTGTCAGTAGAAGAGGGCCCAGTGTCTGCGGTTCCCGCTCAGGGGGACTGTGATGGTGCCTTTTCCTTTGTGTCATTGTCCCTGCTGGGTCCCCTCTGTCACTGTCCCGGCTGCCCCTCTGGCCTCTTCTCGGCTCCCCCCACATGCTCTGCTGTCCCTGTGGCTGCAGGCAGCAACACGAGGTGGGGAAGAGACCTTGAGACCCTGGGCTGTAGTGCCATGAGGATGCAGCCGGGCACCGTGGACAGCAGCCTGGGCAAACCGGAGCTGGAAGCAGTGTGCTGCCTCTGTCCCCAGCTTGTGTTTTGACTCCCTCTGTCCTTTGTCTGGAGACAGGAGGACACAGAAGAGGGAGGGCAGGGGGGGACAGGTCAGGAAATTGGAGCCCAGAAGTGCCCGGCTCTTTCAGAGCCTGGGTTTCGAGCGGCGTTGGGAGCCCATTGCCACCTGTCTTATCTCTGCCTCTCTTGTCTTTCCAGATGCGCTGGCTCCCTCCCTCCGAGGCTGGTTCTCAGGGCTGGAAGTCCCGTCAGTTCTGCTGAATGCCATGTAAGCGCGGCACTGGTGCTCAGCACCGCAGCCAGCCCCTCCCATGCGCTGCCGCGGCCCCTGGCTCTGAACAAGCCTAGAGAGGGTGGGAATGCACCGGGGGGGGCCTCACATTGTGCCCCATGCTGAGCCTTGAGGCAGTCGCACACTTTAGCTTCTCCAAGGAACGTCCCCTGGTCACTTCCTTGGCCATACGTCTGCCTGCTTTCATCCTCTTGCAGCCTCCCTCAAGGGTGCAGGCCTATGCCCTGGCAGGGACTGGCCTGCTGGGCACCCATTCCAGCATTGCCCAGGTACACAGAGCTGTCTGGAAAGTCGCAGGTGGCACATCAGGCCCCAGTCCCTGGCGTCATGAGACCAGTGCCATGTCCAGCACTTTCCATGAGCTCCGGCCATCATCTCACCTTCCCCAGCCACACTGCCATGCAGAAGGACGGCACCACAGGGCCTCAGATTCAGTGCCTGGGACTGCTCCAGGCATGCTCCAGCAGTGCCAGGGGGGCAGCATGCACAGCCTGCCCCAGCGCCAGTGTTAGGGAGGCCATTTCTCAGCGAATGCCTCATGGCCAGGGGTCGCAGCACAAGAGGAGGCTGATAGCAGCTGGGAAAGGTTCAGAGAGGAGCTGGTACAGGCTTATTCAAAAGAAGGAGGAACACACATTAAAAAAAGACCATAGCAGGGCAAGCCAAAGGTCTGTCTGGCGCACAATGCTGTCTCCAGTGGTGGCCCTAAGCAGATGCATGGAGAAGAGTTAGAACACGCCAAGCAGAGATGATATTTCCCAGTCTCCAGGAACTGCCAGTACAGGGTGTTTCTTGAACCAGATATGGTTTCTGGCAATGGCTTTCTTTTCCAAGTATCCTTGACCCCATGTAAGAGACTTGAGCAGGCTCTGCAGGAAGAGATGCTTGATAGCACATGCCAAGCAAGCAGGCGAGCCCGGCCCAGAGTGCAGCCAATGTGCAGACAGCAGCAAGGACCTGGCTCAGTCCTGGCAAACACAGCTCCTCCTGAGAACAACTCACTGGGACATGGTGCCCTCCTCATCCCCTCCAGGCTTGAGGTCAAGAAAGGGATGTCTTGCTGAGCGATGGGTATCTGTGGGGCTTCGATGCCATCCTCAATGCTTTCCCAAACATCTCGGTGTCCCTGTTACTGTGTACTAGAAAGGTAGGTCCATGCCTCCTCGGTCTGTGCTACTGCAGGAGACGAGCCACACGATCTCAGCCAGCCTTGCCCACAGCAGATGCCTGCCCAGGAGGTGGGGAGACAGCATGGGTCCTGCAAACCAAGCTGGTACTAGGGGCTCTGCTCTTCCCTGCCTGACTCAAGACAGCCTCCATCTCTGAGTGCGATGCAAACATCTCATTAAAACTTAATGAAAAATCTCTTGGCAGCCTGGGGTGACCAAAATGAAAAGCATGGTGTTACTAAGCACCTGGCTGCCTGCTGCATGGGGGGGCAGGGGGCTGATTTGATTACACTTGGGACCTCTTTGGACGGAAAAAGTCTTGAAAGGGAGGTTGGAAAGATAAGTTCTGCAAATAACTCAGCCTTTAATGGATAAATAAACAATGGGGATTAAAATAGAAGAGGGAACAGGCTTGGTTGATGAAGAGTACCATGTGCACCATGATCCCAGACTGCCCCGACCATTGCAGGCGACGGCCCCTGCAGCCAGGAGAGAGGCTGCCGTCCACCCACACACTGTCAGYGCCTGACCTGCCATGCTCTGCAAAAAAGCTGAAGAACTGAAAGGGAAAACTTGTCGGAAACACCCTTGGGGAGGCTCCTGTGCCATGTCTGCACCCACCCACGGAGAAATCCCAGCAGCTGCAATGAGGCAGAGAGGCCCCAGTGTCCAGGCATGCTGCTGGCATTAGCTGCCTGTGCCCCCGTCCCCTGCAGAGTGGCTCTGCCTCTGCGGTGCAGAGTGGGCCGTGCACACTGGCACCCCTATGGAGGGCAGGATGACTGCCCGTGGCAAGGGCACTGCGTTGCAGCAGCCAACCTGAAACTTCTTGTATCTGCAAAGTGTTTGCCAGCTATTCTAGGCCCAGGGGATAAAAATAGGAAGTGGTGAGGCTTTGGGAACCAGTGGTTCTTCCAAAATATGGAGCGTGCCAATGTTTCCAGCTAAAACGTAAGCAAAGCCATATTTGGGAATGGGAGATGAGTGGCTCCATTGGAACAGATCCGTGTGCCCGGAGCAACACAGGCCTGCTCAGCCAGCTGCCATCTCACAGGGTCACCCGGGCGGGCGGTGGCCGTGGCTCCTGTGAGGTGTGGTGGGGACAGATGCTGCCCAGGCAGGGAGGTGGGGACCTCCCACTCCCTGCTAGGCTCCTCCGGCCAGAAAAGGCTGCAGCATGGCAATGCAGAAGGAAGGGTTTCGCTGCTGCCCTCGTTCCTCCAGCCTCCCTTGGGGCTGCAGCCACCCTGGGGCTGCCCCGGGAGGCCTGGCTGGAGCTGGGGCAGCCCCGCGCAGCTGAAGCCAGTGCGTGGCCATGGCTGCCGGCTGGGTGTCTCTAACCCTTTCTGTGTCCTCTTGCAGGTCTCAGGTGTGTGATGGTGGCCTACAGTCAGTCTTGTGGGTATTAATGGAGTCTTCCAAGGTGGCTACTGGGTTCTCAAGCTCTCCACAAAACCACAGTGTGCTGGTAAGGCCTCTGCAAGTCTCCCAGCCCACCGGTGCTGGCTGGGTGAGGGGGCTGCTCTGTGCGCCATTCCCTACAGCAGGACATGGTTGGGTTTTGCTGCCCCTGTGGGGGGGTGAGGAAGAAAACGGGATGTCCCGAAGAAGCCAGACGCTGCCCTGGGGACTGGCAGGAACTGTGTGGGGACAGGCAGGGAGCAGAGGAGGCAGTGAGGGGGAGCAAAGCAGGCTCTTCCCCACAGGAGCTGCCCTGCTTGGTGCCGTCACCACTCCCATTCCCACTGTGGCGCAGAGCGACTTCTCCAGAGCCTTAACTGCAGCTCTGCATTTCCTGCCTTTATCATTTCTATCTGGGGGAGAGTTTCAACAGCCTTGGAATGTCTCTCAGCTTTAAATTACCCATTCGTAATCTCATCTCACTGTCATTCTCGCTTCCTGCCTTGGATCAACAGAGGCTGAATTCCTCTTAAGTGCAAAATTCAACTCAAATTTAACTCTGAACTTCCCAGCTGGTACCACCTCAGTTAAATTCACAGTGGCATACCTGGCTCTGAATGGGACAGCAAAGCCTCCACCTTTCCACAGTGGGAATTCAAGGTCCATAGTAAATATTTTTAGCTGCCTTGGAGAGAAAATCTGGAAGTTGCACAGGTCCCCACAGTCTGGGTGCTGTGGACATGTAGCTACACATGTAGCTCCCTGGTGTTTGGATGCCCTAAACACCCAGTCCTCCTACTCTGGCAGCACCACTAACGAGGTTGCGATGAGCCCTGGAGCCAGCCCGGGGGTACACAGGCGCTTGCTTGTCTCTTCCTGTGGGGCACAGCACAACAAGAGGGAGCTCGCAGGGGCTAAAGCGATCCAGGGAGCAAGGGGAGTAAACAGGAAAGTACAGGAGTTTCTTCTCCAAACACCTAGCAGAGGCATCCAGGGCAGATATTAGCCACAGCCCTTTTTCACCTTTGTCTCAGACCAACCTCTCGGCTGCCTTTTAACATGTTTCTCTCTATTGTTACAGGCTTGAAAAAAACCTCACACAAGTTTGGATTCCTCCAAGACTTTCCCACAGCCTCTATCACACATCTGCTCTCCTAGAAGAAAACGAAAAGCATACCTAGTAATAATATTTTCTTCTTTTACACTGTATATTTGTAAGAAAGAGTGTGTTACTTCTGAAAGCATGGTTTGACAGGCATTGCTGTAGCGTTTGAAAAGTATTTTCAAACAGAACCATAGGAAAGCAGACTACAAAAGCAAAATGAGAGCAAGTATTTTTGTACCAAACCTTTTAAATAGGACAATCTTACACTGGGTTGGACCACAGTTTTTGTGCTTGACTTTTGAATGCGTGTAATTAAGAGTCTATTCCCTTCCCCGTCCCGCCCCACCAGCTGCATGTCAAAGGCATGATTTTAACCTGTGTGCAAATCTAAAGATGCGTGATTCAAGTTTGTAGGAATTGCGCTCCCCCTGGCACACAGCCTGCCAGGAATTGGTGCGCTCTGGCTGTGTCAGCAACACATCTGTGTACACTTACAGTATTACAATTTATTTCCAGTTGTACCAAATGACACCAGGCAGGACAATCAGAAACTTTCTTATGGTGATTTTTTACCTTAGGGCTATGTTAATAGCTTGCTGTGCAAAGCTTTGGCATGGTACAATGCTCAGATCAGGGATGGGCAGGGAAAGCCCACATATGTAGCAAGGTGAGAATTTGCCTCCTTCTCCTGCCATGACTGCTTGAAGTTGTTATTGGCAACATAAACTGCTGTATGAGAAAACCAAACCCACGGTTCACCAGCTTACTCAAGGTTGGGCTGAAGTCCTGAGCAAGTGGAGGGACTTAGACACGTGCCTGCCATTATGCCAAAGCACTCTGCTGAGCTGGGGTTTAAGAGTGAAGGTTGTGCCAGTCCAGCTGCTTGCTGTGTAGCATTTCTATGTTTCCACGTGTGAACAAAGACAAGAAGGGAGGCCTGCTAACATCACTGCAGCAGTATTTGTGATGTTTACAGAGACAGTGTACCAGCAAGGAGACTGTTTCAAGCAGTACAGTTCCTTATCCTTCTTGTTCCAGGAGGTATTTCAAATAATAATAATAAAAAAAAAACAAAGTGACTTCAGTTTCTTGCAAAAAGAGGAGCAAAACTCTTCTCCTTTAATTGCCATTTATCCAACTCCTTTCCTGCAGGCAGAGTGGTGCTGCAGGTACACTGAGCTTAGCTGCTTCTAAATGGTCAAAGTGGATGCCCAAGTTTCACCGTAGCTGGTTTCGCAGCTGTACTGAAGACACAGGGTGTCCAAGGCTTTGCTAAACATCACAAACTTTTTTTTTTCCTCTTTCCTTTTATTTTGTGGGTGGGCCAAAATACAACCACTGAGAATTTCAGCTTCCAGAGCCTTGGTGGGGGATGAGATGATGAAAAGGAAACTGGCCTATTTGGGTTTTCTATAAAAAGTGGAATTAATAAAGGTGATTTGAGAACAAATTGATTCCAAGACAAATGATCAAGTGGATCTAAAAGGAATGATACCAGCATTTCTAAGCAACGGACTAACTCCTTTAGCAAACTATTTCCTGTATTTTGTTTTGTGGAGAAGAGAGGAAAGAAGCTTCCACATTGTCTACTCCGCTTTTGGAAATATGTTTAAAGGTACTTTTCTACTGTAATTTTTTTTTTAAATAAAACCAGTGATTATTATAACTTATGCCCAGAGTACCATGTGCTGTGTATCTGGTTAAGAACAGAGCAGTGGGTCCTGGTTAAGCCCTTTGGTGTGCTAGTCCTTTTAAGGCACAGGGCCCTGCTCTCTGGAAAGGAATATGGACCCTTTAAACGGCATCCAAAACAGTTTAATCAGGAGTCTTTGTTTCTAATGAGCCATCATCCTCTATCAAAAATCAGCCCAAGAGAATGTCAGGTCAATTCTCAGGGCAGGAAGGAACAGTTCAGGTTTTGTTAGTCTTGAAATAAAGGAAGGCGAACACAGCACTGACTGCAAGCTCAGAGATGGAGCGTCATGCAGCTGGCTGGCCATGGCTCGCACTCTACGGAGGCAGGATGAAGATCCTAAACACCCTGCTGGGCCCCAGGCATCAGGSAACAGCAACCCAGGACCCTTATTTCTTCCTCAGAGAGAAGGGTGAAGGCAACACTTCTAATAGATGCAGCAATTTTTCAGGGCAGATACTGTCCACTGAGATTGCTTAAATCTTTAGGAAAGCTCCAAAATCCAGGCTGGAAGAGACCAGCAGGCTTTAAAGAGATGATTCCAAGTGTACAAAGATGTTATCAGTAAGTTTTTAAACCTACTAATCTTGGCGCTGAGCACAGAAGCTAAGCTGTGATTTTCCATGAGCTCAGCCATAGAAATGTAACATAGAGACGAAGAGCTAGACTTTGTTTTTTAAACATGCTAAGAATTTTTTAAAAAGCTGTAAGTCTGAGCTATAAATTCCCCCTGCCAAACAAATGTGACCAACTTCTCTAGCAGCCTCAGCCAACAGGCTGGACTCCTAAAATGAAATACCAGTAGCAAGCTCCAGTTTAGCAAAAGCAGCCTTGAGAATCATGTTTAAATGACATTAAAGCACACTGCAAGATTTTCAGGATGGAAGAAAAAGGTACAGCATTATTTGAAACCCCTAGCTGTCAGGGACGAGCTGCAAAGTTAAGCCGTTAATGTAGATGCTAATCCCCCTGCAGCCACTGCAAGCCCCAGCTTTCTTTCTGAGTTGCATCTGGAGAGGAGGTTTGCTGGCAGGCTTGGGGTAGGAGGGGAAGAGAGCAACAAGCTGTGAGAACGAAATGAATGCATTGCTCAGCCTAACTGCTCTTCAGAGCAGCAGTAACTGGCTGACACCACTGTCCTGAGCACTGCTGCTAGTGAAAGATGCTGACGCTTTTGGGAGCAGATTCAGTAACAAACATCCTCCAGTTAAGAAAGCCATGAAACAAGCAGCCCTCATTCATGTCCTCCTGGACTTTGCCTGGGCACAGCATCTGCACAGTCGTGTCTGCCCTGTGAAAAGAAGCAGGGCCCTACTGAAAATATGTAACCTCTCGAACCATTTTTTTTCTCTAAATCAAAATGTTTTTGGTTCTGTGCTGATTCCCATTACCCTCATTAGGCAGGAGCAGCTGGGCTGCAACCCATTAGCACAGACTCCAGTGTCCCCTTTGCCCCTGACGAACTTTCTACACAGGGGCCTGAGGAACATTCTTTTCCAGTTACCATCGGGCCACTTACAGGAAGGCCCAAGCTGCTGGCTGACACAAGCAGATTGCAAAACAGGGACTGGGACTCCCGGGCCAATGCTGGCATCAAGTACCAGGGATAGTCCCGGGGGTACAAACAGGCAGAGCTGGAAAAACTGAGATGAGAAAATGCACGCTCATTGTTTCCAAAGTCTTTCTCTCCCCTCCCCCCTCACTGCTCCACAAGAAGACTGAGCTCCGGGAGGATGGGAGCAGCTCCTTCCGCATCCCTAGGCAGACAGTTGCTGCCCCAAGGAGCTTGCAAGCAAGGAGGAGGAGGAGGCCAGCAAAGCAGTCTATGAGTTCACTTGCCACTGACAGGCAGCCGGCTGAAAGAGACCGTGAAGGCAGGGAAAAGGCCATGAGGGACTGCAGAGAAACGCACAGCACTGGCTCCCTGAATCTGACAGGCAGAACCAAGCTGCATGGCCTGGCCAAGCAGAGGAATTGCTGCAACATGGGCAAAGGAGGGGCCATGCGGTGAGGACAGAATGTGGGGGCTGAGAGGCAGTGGCTGGGACTGGGGGACTGTGCCACAGGAACGGAGACATGGGCCTGCTAGGGCAGGGAGAGCAAAGGGCAGACGGAGCTGGCGCCGAGGCACGGCCACAATGTCCGTTGCCTGGATGGGGCTGGGAGGAGGGACGAGTCCAGCCGCTGCTCCTGCAGACTCCTTGGGGGAGGGGAGAAGGAAGAACAGGGCTTGGAGAGGAAAGACAAGATGGCATGGGGGTTTGGCAAAGCAGCTTCAGAGGGTGAGGAGACATCCACAAAGGGTAAAACCAGCTGAGATGCAGGGTGGGAGAGAAGCTGGCACCATAACGGCGAAGAGGCAGCTCTGTGAGGACCCAGCACAGCAAGGACAGCTGAGGCCAGTAAGAGCCCCAGAAGCAGGGGGAGGAGGATGCAGTGCTTACTATGGATTCACTCCCCGATTTTCAAGGCTTAGGGAAATCAAAAGGCGTGAAGAGGGACTGCACTGCCTGAGAGCTCCCAAGCAAGACAGTTCTGTGCTCCCTGCCCAGGTGAGCATCTCCACCAGCACAAGAAGGCTGTATGTGCCCTGGAAAACATGCTGCTAGAGCATCAGCTGTTCCCACGACCCTGGGAAGGACAGGGATAACTGCACACAGGGGATTTTGCAGCACATCTAAAAGCCTGAAGTTTACCCTGCAGAGCGTCAGCACCCAAAACAGGGGCAGCCCTCACCAAGCCAGGCAGTGCCCRCACAGGAGACTCTCAGGCTTCAGTGCCCCAACAGGGGAGACAGATTCAAAAAGCAGAGGAACAGGATGCCCCAGATCCATCTCCAGCACAGCAGGCTGTCCAGAAAGCCAGACTTCACCCAGCATTGAAATGCTGTTTGCCTCACTGCCCTGCTCAGGCTAGAAACAGAATTGAAGGTGGTGCTTAAAAGCAAAGCTAAGAAATACCATTAGCAGATCCTGAAATATTTCTAAAGCACGGGAAAGTCAACCATTAGCAGAGTCTGAGCTTCATCTCTGCAGTCTCCATAATTAATAGCTAGCTCCCGAGAGAACAGAGAAAACAACATAACTGATGGAAACAGGAGAGAATCACACAGGTACTTCATGCCTTGGGTGTAAGCCCAGAAGTGCAGGTACAGTCAAAAAATTAACTTAATGCAACAAAAGCCTCCTGCCTTAACCACCCTTTTCCTCTGCTGTGCTTGCCCTCTGCACAACATCCCAGCCCACGAGGCTGGTGGGGTCCAACATGTGGGCCCCAACCACAGAAGCACTGATAGGTTTTCAGAGTATGAGAGCAGGGCAGCTGGGGCTTGGTCTAGGTGATGCTTGAAACATCCAAGGATGGAGCCACCCCTTCCCTCCAGTTTTTTTTTTTTTTTTTTCCAGTTACAAGGTTCTCTTTGTACCCAAGCCAAACTTCCCAGACTGACCTGTTATATCATCTGCCATGAACCTGCAATCACATCATCCCCTCAGCTACATCCTTGTCGTACTAAGTTAGCTCAGGTTCCCCTCTTCCTCACAGGCCGTGGGACCTAGCCCTGACCTTCCTTGGTAGCCCCCACTGGACCCTCTCCAGTTTCCCCACATCCCTTTTGAATGGAGGGCCCAAAACTGGACACCGTAGCCAGGTGCAGCCTCCCCTGGGCTGAGCTACCCTCGCTTTGCTGGCCACAGGCCTGCTCACGTGGCCCAGGACACAGTTGCCTCTTTTGGGAAGGGTGCAGATAGAGCTACGCAATAGCCAGCACAACTGAGAACTCGCTTCCCTGCAGAGAGCCCTGCTGCGTCCAGACAACACCTCTATCCTAGGGAATGGTCATTCTTTCATATCCGCTTTAAGGGGAGGTGTCCAAAAACCCTGTGCAAGACTGACAAGACAGACAGGGTTAGGGATACACCTACAGAGCCAGAACAACAAACCCAAGAAATAATACGAAAGCAGACCCTCCCTCAGCAGAAACGCTCCTGGGTTTTGTAGAGTCAGTGGCAAGGATAGAGCCCCAAGCCACCTGGTCTGCTGCATTATAACAAAATGCAGGCTCAGGGGTCCTGACTGACACAGTGCTGTCATTTGTATGCCCCCAGAGCCAGGCTGGGCAGCGCTGCAGTGGTGCCAGCTACCTGCGATGGCTGGGAATGCTGTTCCAAGGTTGACTCCTCTCCTGGTGACAACTCAGTGGTGGGCCTCAATTAGGCAACCATATCCCTGACTTTGCAAGCAGCAGAAAGCCCTTTGCAGGGACATATTAGAAGACTCAGGTCTGAGCTCTCCACTCCCTGATGTCTGTTAGCCATAGCCTTGCCAGTGTTAACCAGTAAACAATAAGCACTCAACCCTACTGGACATCCTTCCCCAGATGCAATAGCTGCCAGTGGTCCCTGAGGCAGTAACACATAAAGGAATCCAGGCCTGATACATGAGCAGTGACCGGAAAGCAAGCAGCAAAGCTGGAAATAATGAGATGTCACTGCTATGGCTCCTTCTAGTCATCTGCAGTTTGCAATCTCCTCTCATCAGCAGGTACCAGGAACCCAGCTCTCCCTGGTGGCCCAGCACTGCCTGCCCATGCTCATCAGAAGTGACAGCGCTCACCGGCTCCATCCACGTGCAGGGTCTTTACACTGTTTGTCAGGGCTCCCTTGCCTCTCTTTCCTCTGCTCTCTAAAAGCCTTCAATGATCATGATGAATTATAGATTAGCTCTGATACAAACCACCTTATGTCAGTTTTCTYATTCAACCATGCAAAATCCTGCTGTTTTCCATCCCCTTCCAGAATGATCATTATAACAGAAGAAGCGGAATAAATCTTCAGTTGCAGCACTTTTTAAGGGAGAAGCCAGTAGAGCTGAATGTTTAGAGGCGTGACACCCCTGGGCTATTAAAGGGGACACTTATCCCTTAAAAACCTATAGTGCTTGTATTTTGGGAGTGGGGAGGAGCAGGTGAAATAAAAGGCCTGATTCAAATACATACATGTAATGAACAGCAAGCCCTGCCTGGGACAGAGTAACAGTCATCACTTACCTAATCCACTCCTCCCGAAGGGCCCACGCAGCCCCTGATCCTGCAAGTAAGGTGTGCTGACACTAACTGCTGCCCTATAATGTTATGTTTTGAGAAGCAAATCCAGGTAACTAGAACAATGATGCCTAGGTAGAGAGGAAGGGCTATCAGTGATACCACTCAGCCAGCCCCACAGGCTCCCTCCTCCCAGTTTCACCACAGGGGAATTTGTACAGCTCCTTCCAAACAGGAAGGATTTCTTTTTCCTTTCCCTAAGGTCCTGTCCACATGCCCATGAGCATCATGGGGGTGGAGCTGCGTGCCTCTCCACTCCTGGCTAATCTGGACAAGCTTAGGCAGCAGCTCCGRCAGCAACCTGCAACAAAAAGTCCTTCAGCAAAAGCATGATGCACTCCAGGGTCCTGTTGCAGCACATGCTGTCTGCACAGGTGTCCTCCTCCCTTTGGGCACAGGTAGCTCAGGCTGCCCATTACCCTCTTTGAAAGTGCCTTGCTTGCTAAGCTTTTTGCATTTTTGGCAGGTGATGCACACAGTGTTGATGCACACAGTGTTGATGCTGAGTGACAGGCTCTGTCCTGTGCAAGTTGGAGGAGAGCCCATCTGTACCTCAGCTCTGCAAGAGGTGTAGAAAAGTCACTAGCATGTTTAGCTAAGAAGAAAGTCAGTCATGCTTTTGGATGAACCCTAAGAGGGATGGCGTATGGCAGTGGAGGAAGAGAAGGATGCCGTGTCAGAAGATCGATCATAAGTACCCCCATCCCTCTCTCCCTCTAAGGGGAGGGAAAGGCTCCAATGACAGCCTTGCCAGGATTGACACACTGAATTGAGGTGCTGAGGAACATCCTTGCTACACAGGACACAAATCAGCTGAGGAGCCTCAGGAAAGCAGAAGAGGCAAGTCCCCACCTAGCAGGGGACTGCACATTGATGGGGTTGGCCAGAGTCTTCCTGGAATGCAGGAGATGAAGGGACCTGCCATCTTTATCAAGGGTAGCCTGAGTCCCTTTATCACCCTGATTAGACACAGATCCTGCCAGGAAAGGAAGAGAAAAATGGAGCAGGTCCATAGTCCTCAAGAGAGAGAGCAAGATGCCTTTTAGCAGCCCTTTGCACTGTCAAATTGAGGGAACGAGGGTTTTGCTGAAGAACGCAAGCTGAATTCATGATGGTTTGGGGCACAGGGAGAACCATCTTCCCAAACAGAATAGATGAGAACACCCTGGAGGGAGATGAAGTAGGTTTAACGTTTTAACAGCTGTGAACTCCTTAGGCTAAACTTCAGCAAAAAGTCTGATTTGGACATTACGCTGTGAAGAGGCTGGAGTGGACTGGAATGATACTAAAATGATTTCAGCAACCAGACTTATGTTGATATAGTCTGAGACATTTTCAAGTTGCACCATCTGATTTTTAAGAGGTCCTGGAAAAACCCCACAGGGACTGCTGGGAGCATCTTCGAGAAATGAAACCTAACCCCTCAAACCCACACAGAAGAGAAGGGCTCCTTCTTTTGACTTGTTCTCTTCATAACTGCCCTTCTATATTCCATACCACCTCTAAGGGGCCAACGTGAGCTTCCCTCAGCTATTTTCAAGCTTTGCTAATGTACCCTAAGAAGTTACAGAAGTTATTTTGCCCTCTCCACCAGTGTAGCAGAGGACAACACCTCCACCAGTGGGACAATACATCCAATCCAATCTTTCCAACTGGTCACCAACTGGATCAGTTTGTTCCTTAAAACACTGAAGCCTTGCACTGCCAGTACAGCGCACAGAACTGCTAGATAAATCTTCGTTTCCTACTATTTCATTGTTTTGACCTAACATCTTCAAAAGTAGCCAGAGACATTTCCTTTAGCCTCCTTATTATCTTAACCACTTCAGAAGCAAAACAAAGCAGACAGCCTACCCTACAGTCTGTCCTGCATGCTTTGGTTTGTAGAGCAGAAAGGGTAATGCTGTGTGAGATAACTGGGAAGTTGCACCTAAAGGCATTAAAACCTTGCAAGACATGAAAAGTAGCTCAGAGCTCACTAAGAGCTCTGCCTTTGTCTGAGCAAGAAAACTGACCATCACCACAAAAAAATAAAACAATAATCACTGCTCAAAAATGCTGAAGATGGAAGGGAACCTTTGTTCTTTAGCAAAGATAACAGAGGAGTTGTGAACAGTTTTCCAAGTGTGTCAGGGGTGCCTTAAAGCAGAGCTGCAATGGCAAAATAGAAAGCACCAAGAGAAATAGCTTGTGCTGATAAAAGAAAAACGGTTTCAAAGCTTATTGGAGCAGCATGCTCTGTGCATATACATATATACGTATGTATATATACACATATAGATACAAACAAATATATATAAATATATAAAAGAAACTTCCTACTGACATTTGGCAATTCTTTAGAAAGGACTGACTTGTGCAATGTTGGAAGTGTTGTTCGTTTCTCAGAAGAGCACACTATAAAACCAGCTATATTATGCAGACGGATAAATGCTAAACTTAGGCAAGTTTATTTTACTTCCTGCACTTCCTCAAGCAGACACAACTTGTTCAGTGCTCCAGCAATACCACCTTATTCTTCATCAGCTCACGTGGTTCAGATCTTGTGGCCTCTGCTTCAATCCCTGCCTCATATGTCAAGCAAGACAACAGCTCGCATGAACACAGCGGTAATCTGCTGCTGGCAAGATATCACAGTCACCTATTTTATCTTTGATCCTAACCCCAGAAGTGTAGAAAAACTGCCCCTCTCCTGCAATTCTATGAAAACAATAACAGCATTGACTGACTCTGGTTCAGTACATAAAAATAAGTTATCAAGAGAACATAATTTGGCGACATTCCATGTTAGTCAGTCCGTACTGCATAGAACACCAGGCATCTACAGGGAACTTTCATCTAAGCTGGTTTTCCCCCTCCCCCAAACAAGAAAGATAAAAGATGACAGTGTTAGCCCAGAACAATAAGTCATTGAGAAAATAAAATATAGCAAAGATTCTTTTACCTCTTTGAAAAAGAAAACGCAACAAGTGTGAAAGATGTTGTTTCTCTCATTCTTTGAGGAAGTCACACTGGAAACTAGTATTATAAGTTTATTACTTAAAAAAAATTGCCTTAATATTACACTATCATTTTATTTCCTTCCTGTCCATAGCACATAACTGTGCAACACATGTCCAACCACTGCCGTGATGAGAAATTGCCGAGAGCAATTTCTGATGCTTATTATGAAGCTGCAGCTGCAATGCCACCCTGCAGCTTGCTGGGAGTTCTGGAAAGGGGTATTTCTGAGTCCAGCCTCAGACACCACCAACTTTCAGTAAAGCTTAATCCCACCCTAGGTAGGAATATGCAAACAGTGGGTGTATTTAACTCTCTGAAAGAAACTCACTCGCGGTGATTTTTAGGAATAGGTTTTCCTGAAATAGGTAAAACAAATGCTGTATTCAATTCTACCAGAAAGCTCCTCTTAAGTAATTCCAGGCAAATACCCATTAAGCAATGTAAAAGCAGAGTTAAGCACTGAACAGGAACTCTGGCATTACATGCTGAGCACCATTTATCACTCTAAACCAAGAGGCAACTGGTGAGACTCTCTTACTTAAAGAGGCATTTCCCATTAGCTAATTAAATTAAACTCTAAATTTAGTAGCTCATACTTGCTCTTAAATTGACCTGTTTTATCTCAGCATTTGCTGGGATGGGGAAAAATATCACATTACTATATACAGTCAGTCTTTCTGCGAGCAGACACTGAGCCTGAGTGGCAAAAAGCCTGTATAAAAATGCATGTTTGTTCCAGAATTCAGCTGGTCACTGTTTGCCAGGAACGACATCAGAGTAATCTTTTAATACTCCAGCCAAGTGGTCGTTGTGAGTCTTAAATCGACGTTTCTTCTGAGAAGCAGGTTTCTTCCTCCTCTGAATAGGAGCCTACAAGAAGAAAGTAAACAGTGCTCACAAGGTCTGCCCTCCAGTTGCAACATCTGACCTGATATGGGACACTGTGCTAGTCATCACTGCCTCAAAGGCTGTTGCATAGGAGAACCCTGCTTGGAGAGGTGGGTAGGTGTGAGAGGAAGGTGCCTGATTTGCAAGAAGCATTCGCATTCAATTCAAATTCAGGCAGGGGACATAGCAGAGCCTCCCTGTCTTGTCCACTGTAGTAAAGCTGGTGCTTAGAACTAAAGTTTCCAAACACTCCTACACAGATACAAAAGTAGGTACATACCCTGTAATGTTATCTGGAATTATGCGCTCAAGGACTTTGCTTTTAACACGTAAGGAATCCACAACAAGTGCCTATATAATGACAGGCATCAAAAGAACTAACACAGAGACTAGTAGAAACCAGGAAAAAGTCCCATGTGGAAGGACTCGGATGCAAGGGCAGTTTGAAGCCAAGTGCAGAAGAGAAAATAAATGATGTATCACATATGAATCTATGTAAAAAAAATGCTTTAAAGCCAGAAAAAGAAGCATCTTTGGAGAACTTGCAGCTATTTTGGCCTCTTTGTAAAGCATGAGCACGTTGCATTCAGCTTGGGGCAGCGTGTTTGTACAAGGGCAGGTTACATGGTTCCTAGCAGGATTTCAAAGCTATTTAGTAAAAAGGAGGAGGAGGGGAAAAAAAAAAGGTTGGGGGGGGAGGAGAGGAGGGGAAGAAAAGCTTCTCCCAAAAAACTAACTGGTCTTTGCTCCGAATGCATTGTATGACTTTTAAGCAGAAGCCACCACTGTGCAGCATACAGGTATTTGGGACATTTGCCCTCTTTTTGATGCTGCTTGGATTACACTGGCTCAAACAAGTTACAGAAACACTGACTGCTGGCTACAGCATTGTTTTTTGAAACTTTTTCTTAAATTGGTCCAACCAATTGGACCAATATTTGACACCTCTTTCTTTTGGAATTAAGATTGAGGGGTTGCGAAGGGGGAATCTCTGAGAAAGATTTGTAATTTGTAACTCTTACTATTTTCTTTGGTCCAGCTTCTTGCATGGAAGAAATACCCTGTCGTTTCAGATACTCTTCAATTTTCTCCTCATCCATAGAATCCACGGGAATGCTCCTCCACAGCTTCTGAAATTCTGAAACACCAAACAAACCCTCATTTTATATCTCAGTGAACAAACCTTGGGCAAAACCCTTGCATGAAGGGAAAGAAACAGACTGGAGTTCAAACGCTGAAGTATTCTGGCACATCAATCTGTGACTGTACAGATGCAGCAAAAACTGCCAGCAGTCACCAATTAGCACAACCTTTATCCATTCCAAATGCCAGATGCACTTCCTAGAGAGAGGGAGCGCATGCAGGTGAGAAAGAGAGAGCGCGAGAGCAAGCGGGAAAGACGGGCTGATTCTTATCTGTGTTGACAGTGCTCCACAGAGTCCAAGCAACAGAAGCACCCATAGGCAAAGTGTGTTTTTAATGTTAATTTGCCACAGAGCCTATCTTTTTACCTAGCATCTTTATAGCTGCTTAGAGTATGTGACAATGTGTTTTGTAAGCCTCAGTTCAAAACACCTTGAGGAGGGGTAATAACTAACCATAAATGGCAACTTCATTTACACATCTTCAGCTGCCAGTGTCACAGGAGACTTGTCATCTCATACTCCAATTTAGTGAACATTCAAGACATTTACTTCAGTGGTTTTGAGCTCGTTTATCACTGTAACGTAATACATACCATGCTGTACAGATAATAAATCACTAAAATTCCTCTGGTGTTAAGAGGAGAGATACCTTAAAAAAACACAGCATCAGGAAAAAAGACAGAGACAGTAAGTCTTAATTAGAGCAGCTGCCATCTGCCTGAACACTTTCTGCATCATGTAAAGTTTCACAGTCTCTGGAATGTCTTCTCCAGGCTGCGGCTGGTACAATTCTACCTCCCTTCATTCCCCAGGCAGTAAGTTAGATATATCCTGTCAGCAAGTTTGGCTAACAAACTATAAATAAAACACGAGGCACACATAGCAACGCAAGACTAAATTTTTCCCTTTATTTCCAGATAAATTTAGTACACAGTTGTCAAAACAACCACAACTTTTGCATGCTTAAGAAGTAGTCTTATGCAGCAGGTGATGAAACACTTCAGTGACGACCTGCCAAAGATGCACCAGCTCTAGACACACTGCAACAAAATAGTACTGTACAAAGGAATAATTTAGAGAATTTGTTGCTGCACTTGGACCAATTCCCTTCCTAAAGCATTGTGTTTTTCTATTGAACTACGTGCTTTAAGTCCCAGATCTTTCTTTTCTTCCCATTCCTAACACTAAGGGGCTATTCAAGCTTCCCAGGAAACAAAAGAAAGGAATTTTGCCAGTGAAAGAAAAAAAGGATTTTTAGTAACTCAGTGCTTTTGAAGAAAATTAAATCCTGTTGAAACACCGCTTTCAGTTACATGGAGATAGTACTCAGYCTGCACCTCTCTCTCATGCTCAGGCTACACAGCACAGAGTGGGATCACAGACTGCAGTTTCCAGATAACTTAATGCAAGGACTGACACTGTGGTCAAGACGTTCTGTCTGCTCATTCATTTTGGGTGTGATTCCAGGCTTTTGGCATAGCTGGTGGTGCCTGCTATCGCAGATCATCTCTCACCTAATCCTGTTGCAGCAGGTGGAGAAGGTTGTGTCGTGATCAAAGGTGAACATGTAAGAGGCTGATTTCTCAACAATGAGCACTCAAATATAAGTTTACACAGCAGAAGATGGAGTGAGGATCCTACTGCATCTTTTAGACTGAGCACAATACGCTCTTTCAAGCTATCTCCTTTCTGTTCAGACCCTCTGTCCTGAATACTCGAGTCCCCTCAACTGGACACCAAGACATGGTGGTGTTTGGAAAGCAGAATCAAATGATGGCTGTGCAAATGCAGTATCACACTTTGCRGGAAACCATATTCCAAATCATGTATTCCTGCAACTCACATATTAAATGACAAGGCTGCACATAAATCACAGAATGGTTGCGGTTGGAAGGGACCTCTGGAGATCATCTAGTCCAACCCCCCTGCTCAAGCAGCGTCACCTAGAGCACATTGTATAGGCTCATGTCCAGGCGGGTTTTGAATATCTCCAGAGAAGAGATATTCAAACAACCAATATCTATTCAAACACAGATACTCCACAACCTCTCTGGGAAACCTGTTCCAGTGCTCCATCGCCCTCACAGGAAAGAAGTTTTTCCTCATATTCAGATGGAACTTCCTGTGGTTGTTTGTGCCTGTTGCTTCTCGTCCTGTCGCTGGGCACTGCTGAAAATAGTCTGGCCCCATCCTCTTGACACTCCCCATTTAGATATTTGTATACATTGATAAGATCCCCTCTCAGTCTTCTCTTCTCCAGGCTAAACAGGCCCAGCTCTCTCAGCCTTTCTTCATAGGAGAGATGCTCCAGTCCCCTAATCATCTTCGTAGCCCTCAGCTGGACTCTCTCCAGTAGTGCCACGTCTCTCTTGTACTGGGGAGCCCAGAACCGGACACAGTACTCCAGATGTGGCCTCACCAGGGCTGAGGAGAGGGGAAGGATCACCTCCCTCAACCTGCTGGCTACACTTCCTAATGCACCCCAGGATACCATTGGCCTTCATACATGAATATTAAACAGATCCCAGTTAAAGATACTTTGAAGCTGGTTGTGTGGTACTGCCTTTGGCTCTGCACAGACAAGTCCTTTAAGAACTGAAGAGTGCAGGCCACTTCCCTAAGAGGTATGTGACAGGCACACATACACTAGGGACAACAGACGAGAGAATTGATAACTCTGGACTTTTACATGACAGTGACCTTTTAGTTATGACACTCTGCTAGGAATAGCAGAGTCTCCTTATTAGAGTTCGCACTACATGGACAAATATACTCTGGTGCAAAAAGAGCTAGGGATAGATACCCAAGGTTAACTGTATACATTCTTTTGAAGAACAAAAGTGAAAAATTAAACACTAGAAAATAAATGGCCAGCTCTTCAAGGATCAACACGCACAGAAATGCAGATCATGGTTAATCTCTAACCATGGCACTTCTCATTTCTTGTAATGCAACGGTTACACTGTCATTACAGCTTCATGCTCGCCTTTTAAACTTGGCCAACTAAAAAGCACAGGACAAAGGTGGAGCAGCGTACAGAGCAGTCACTCTTCAGATGCTTGTGCATACTAACAGTTCGTATTTGGAGTGCCACCTAAAGGGAAAAAGAGATATACCTATCATCTCGTCACAAAACCAGTTCAGCACAACTGCAGACCCTGAGATAAATGCAGCAGGACTGAAGAGAGAGAGAAGCTGTCTGTCTGGCACTGAACCATTTCTGTGTTACCTGTCAGATTTGCTCACAAGTCTCCAAGGACTGTTACCATATCAGCTAATGAAAGTTCAGACCTGAGGAATGCTATTCAAATTATTGTGACATCCTCTGTGAGCCATGAGTGCCTATGGGAAAAGCTGGCAATAACTACAATTCTCAAGAAACAACTTTGCACATTTGTAATTGTGGTATTTCTGCACCTCCAGCCCTAAAATTCAGACACTTAACCTGTGATAGAATGAGATCTCTCCAACTTCTCTGAGCAGCATCTGCAATACCGTTGCCCTGGCTGGGGGCCTTCGCTATGGCTCCTAGCAACAAAGGGGGTCACCACTTGTAAAAAGCAATAGTTTGCGAGAGGGGTCTGTAATGCAGAAACRGCACAGAAGGACCTCATTACTGTCCTCCACTACCTCTGGAATATTGGTCCAGGCAGGAGGATGCAGTGGACCAGGGAGAAGAGAAAACACAAAAAGAGAAATGCAGTGATCAGCTGATGCGTCTGAAGAGCAGACAACATAATGGTGACAGAAAGCAGTTCCTACAGGATGATCTCAAAATACCATATCCTTTTTTCTTTTTTTAAAAGGTCTTTCTTCTGTCTATGGACAAAGCACAGAAAGAGTTTGGTACCTCTGTGAAGGGCAGGAGGAGGATGTTGGAGCAGTAAGCTTGCCACACGCTAGCCTGCTTCAGCCAACCACAAAGAACAGGTTCAGTTGCATGCATTCGTGCAGCACACACAACCATTACAATTACGGAGCGAATCCAATTTTCCTTCTCCATGTCTTTTCAACTGCTAGGTGATCTTTACAGCATCAAAGCAATGTGAAGGTGGGAGAGTCTTCTATCAGATACATTAAACTATTTCATAGATCAGAACAACTGATATGACAGCTTTGGAAAGAAAGAAAAACTGCCCAGTAGTCAAGATAATGAGGCTTCCTCTGGCCACAGCAGACTGCAGTCAGACAAGCTGACAATTCCTCCTACTGCTTAGGCTGTAGGCATGATAAGATAGAGCCCAGATAAAATCTCTTGGTAAGAAATTTTCAAGAGGTTTCTGGCCAAAGCAACACAAGTGCTGTGAACCCTCAAGGAGGTACATGTTTTCAGGAGATAACTCATGAGTCCTGGTGCCAATGTAGATCTTCCCCAGAACAGGCAGCAAACTGTGGCCCTGACACCATGATGCAGGTGTTTGGTGTCTTTTTTGGATTATGATTTGAAAAACAAATCCCATCTGCAAAATCATGCGATTTGATCACCAAAATATTCTAACTCAGAAGCTTGTCAGTGTTAACACTAATCACAGGCTGCTCCCTTGCTCCTCCAAACTCCTAATTTCTCATCTTTCATGTAACCGGAGGAGGGAACAAGACAAAGAGTGCCACACTCCCCACAGCTGACCGAAAGGCCAGTTCAGACATTGCCTAATATTCTTGAACCTCAAGATGTCAGCATGCATGGACTTAAATGATGAGCTTCGACCAGCAGTAACAAATATAAGGCAAAGCAGAGGGCAGCATAACAAAGATTTTTGCTAAAGGCGTCTCTGAAATACCTGAGGGGAAAGGATGGTACAGTTAAGGCAACTTCACTGCAATCACAGAGTGCCTGATACACAAAAGCAATCTGCATTGACATTCCCTGGGAATGATTATATTTTAACATGCTCTCCTTCTACAAATGCTTAYATCTGGGGGAAAAAGTCATGAGTAAATGGCTGTATGGCCACTTTGGTGCAGTTTATCTCCGACTGCCACACCTGCTCTCTTGAGAAGGTTGAAATGGTTTCTGCAGATACAGTTTTATATCACACCASTAACAAAATCTGTTAGAGATTTAAAAAAAAGCTTAAAAAGTCTTCACTCAGCCAAGCTAAAAATCTGAGCACAGGACAAGAACAGACAATGACATTTCTCTAGAAAGGACAGAATGAAAGAAGTAAACAGTTAGTGGGGAAGATGGAGTCCTGCTTCCTAACAGCCCTAGGGAGTACAGTGCTAGACTTATACCAGAAAGAAAAGGTGCTTGAATCTAAGTTTGTGCTGCCCCTGGACCAGCTTGGAATTAAAAGCCAAAGCCATAACTCATCACTGATCCCAAGAAGTTTTTACACTTTTAAACTTAACAGGCTTCGGCCGTTCTCAAAAACTCTTCAAAGATGCTTCGGAACAATATTAAGAATATATATAACTAAACATCCAATTTTTTCAGCGTTAAAATACTGTCTATACTGCATTCAGATGTGAAAGACATCTTTAACAGTGAAGCAATCAGATCGGCCTTTCAGCATTCAGCCAGCATGGTGCAAGCTTGGTTCACAAATTAAGTGCTTAGCCCCAGCACAAAAGGGCAATGCTTTACTTGGCTGAAGCACCTGAAATCTAGCCCAGCTTTTACTGACAGAAGATTAATTAGTCAGGAAGTCAAGAAGGAACAAGTGCAATCTGAACCTTCTTTAGCTAATCACATAAAAATGAAGAACAAAAGCCATTCCTTACTACAAATACTTTCTCCAGTATGCTTAAGATCATGATATAGTACTGCGGTAAGTTGGGATCTCTTTTCAAAAGGGGAGAAAGAAAAGCTTGTTCAGCCATCAAAACAACTGTAGTCAACGTAGAGATATAGGCACTGCCAGAGGGAAATTCTTCCCACTGCTTCAGACAGCAGCCTCCAAATTGCCCCAGCAACTACTGAGAGCACTCAGGCAGTGATGGAAGAGGACATCTAACTTCTAGAGGATATTAATCCCAGACAGCATATGTTTAAAACTGTAGTGTGTCATACAGCAGAATCATGCACTGAGAAGTGTGGAGCCCTTTTTTTCTAAAGGTGAACATAAACCAGAAACATWTTGAACTGTCATCAGCTGCTAGATCAAAGAGTCTGACAACACTTCAAGGCTTATTTTGCAGTCTTCTAAAAACATAGTTTTAACATTGCAGGAGATAATGAGCTGAAATAGTACTGCTAGTGCAGAAACGTGTCATAACTCAACCTGTACGCAGACAATTCTGCCACTGACTCCCTAAGAGACGTGCTTCTAGTGCTCTGGAATGAATCTCAAAGAAAAATTGCTAATGAAGAATGGGTTTGCTTCTTCATAAGAAGTGGCTGGAAAAAAGCCCTGTTCCAGCTGCAACAAGTAAGTGAACCCACTCTGGGATGTTTTAAGACTTGTGGCATATGCAGGCAGATCACAAAATTCACAGAGGAGAAAGTATTCTGCCCCCTCTCAGAACAAGCATTGTCTTCTAAGAAAAAACAGAAAGAGCAGGCACAGAACAGAAATACCGCTTTTGTGATCAGATGGGAACATGCTGCCCCCTGTGGATGAAAGAAAGCAAAGAGACCTTGCATTACAGACACTGCGCACTAGCCGTCCAGTCATTACAGACACTACAGACTTAAATGTCTCCATCAGGAGATTGAGCCACTGGGCTTAAACATGTTGTTTCAAGCTTACTTTAACTTTTTACCCCACTTACATAGCAATGGCCTGCACTGCTTGCTCCTAAACACAGATCTGCAATGGATACACTGAAATTTAACTTAGTGAGTGAACAGCCGTAGATTTACATTGGTTACCTGTCAAAGAGCAGATTTTTCTTGCTAAGCCTTTTAATAAAATGAGCTCTTTGGTTAATTTTCACAGTTAATCCTGGAGTTATTTCAAACAAAGAGCAATAGGCCAGAGATCTCCTCTGCTAACCCTTTTAAGAATGGTTGTGTGCAAATTATCCAGACCAAAAAAAAAAAAAAAAAGTTAAAACCTAGAAGTACACAGGAAGAAATAATCAGGAATTGTGACTGACAATACAACCAGTAGCTGCTTAAAACTTAAAAGCTTTGTCTTAACTGTTGAGGAACATTGATTTCTAAAGGGTTTGGTAAGATTCAGATCCTTAAGACCTGTGGGCTGAAGAGACACAATCTGAACAGGATGACAGTGTTGATGGTAAACTTGCAGACATTTGGGAAGTTAGGAATTCCCTACTGAATGCAGGACTGAAGGCTTATAATTCTGCATTTCAAGTATGGTTTGGGCTGCCACTTTGAAGACAAGACAGAAATTATGGCTTAAAGAGACATTCACTTAAATATTTTGAAACTATTTTTATATTTTTAAATACTGTAGATGACATACATACTAAATTATCTTTAAGCAAGCAAGCTATTATTACATAACAAGGAAACTGATGACACACATTTCCAGTTGCTTGATTCTATTTAAAATAAAAAGTCTCTGAGCTATTCAAAAAAAAAAGCATAAAGCTTCTGTTTGTTTGAGGGTCCTGCAAATAAAGCAGTTCAAGTTTCTTTTAAAACTCTTTTCATTTCTTTTACCATAAAGCAATACTCTATAATAAAATGGCATTATATGCAAGCTACTAGAACAACAAGTCAACAACAGTAAGTGTTCAGTATCCTTTAGCCATTTAAAATAACATCTTTTAACACGGATTACCTTCTCCTTTCTGTACCTACAGACATCTGATTTTGGCATAAATGCTATTATTGTAATGCACCTGAAAGCACCTTGATTTGGATAATTAATTTCTGCACATACGCATTATGGTATAATATGCACGCTTGCTGCGATCAGCAAATAGGCACTTTATACCAGAGGTTTTTACAGCTATTTGTTAGAAAACACATGGAGTACTGGTCCTGCTCCCAGTTCTGGGCAGCAACACCACTCCACATCTACTCTCCTCCGAGTTGCRAAACACCCCTTCTCAATAATTTTGCTCACACCTCTTCCCCGTTTGCTTGCTCCTACTGTTCCATTCATGGTTCCTCACCACATTTACTAATAAAAGGCACATGATCAATAAACTGGAAAAGAGCAGCAAATCCACAGCCAGAAGACACTCCTTTGCTTTTTGGCTGCCAGTCTAGTGATTTTCAGTCTTTTCTGTACTGCTACATTTTAAGAGAAATGTTGGGTTCCTAGTGCCACGTATTCATTATGAAATAGAGAAGATATTACCCCTGAACTCACCCAGCAGTCTTGTTAGCCTCATGTTAATATAAACCATTGTGCTATCTGACAGAATATGGAATATACCTAATATTTCATTACCAAATTAAAAGACTGCTATCCATAAAGACTGCTTACACATATAGGTGCTTAAGATGAACCCAAATCAATTATCATGGAACCAGATGTAAAGAAATGCCTACCTTCATCCACAGTAAACTGACAGCTCTTGTCATTGTAGAAAAGAATTTTCTTCTTATCAGGACGATTAACAAAGATGATCTGGTCCCCTAAAGCCTCAATAACACATGCAAAAGAAGAACTCAAAATCATTTTATTTCCAAGAATCAAAGGAATGCATTTGTTTGACAGTGTTCTCTTCCTCCATTTTAACACACGCCCCAAGCCAAGGACAAATGAAACACCATATTTAAGGGTTTACCTTTGTAAGGTGTACTCGCGATTGCAATAAAATTTCAAAATTCTGCAAAATTACAGTAGTACTAGACTGACTACAAATCATCTTTCATACTTCCTGTATCAGGACGTTCTTGAGGAATGAGTAAATGAACATAAGGTACAGCTGGCATCAGCTGCGTTATCACCGAATGAGCAGGAACAGAGAAAAGCATTTATTCCAAATAAGTGTTCCTATTCAGTAGGCAGGGGGGAATGAAGTTTTTACAAAGAAACTTCTAGCAGCAGTGAAACACATCCTGCATGCTTGCTTTGTTTCTCAGCTCTGCAAGATGAATAATGCATAGAGAAGAGCCAGAATTGAGGAGTTTACACAGCTACACACACTGATCATCTCCCTGATAGATCTGAATCTAGTATTAGAATAAACTTATTTTCCTCTTCTCTTATATCTTGTCTGATGTTCACTTTTTAGGGAGACCTGGCAAACACTGAGTATACCATTCCCATCGTGTTTGCCATGGGTGTTGCTGCAGAGGATATTCTACATATCCTACTGTAGATAAATGCACTGATGTAAAGAGAATGAAACAGAAAAATTGATAACCATTTCAAAAGGAAAATGAAATTGCCTGCAACTATGAAAGAGTGTCTGTGTTTAATAAAGGTTGCAAAAACCAAGAGGGGACAGCTGACACCTTCATAGCTGTAATCTTCAATATTACTGCATACTTAAAATACACAATTAATCAGACCAGCGGAGGGTATAAAGGATTCCAACTTCAACATCAGATCCAGATCTCGTGCTACCCACCTAAAGAAGCAGCAATGTGACCTGCAATGAAATGCCTCTGAAAGGCACACCAACAATAAGTACACTAACAAAGCAGAGATGAGGTACAAAGGACTGAGATCAACATATAAGAGCACAACTAAATAACTACAGCTGGAATATGGGAGATCAAGAGTGTTTTGTGAAGATAAAGCTTTGCCAGTTTGGTAAGACATCAGGCCAAATCTGAAAACACAGGATGAAGTACAGAAAATGCTACAATATTAGACCCTGTGAAATACCTGACAAGTTATCAAAAAAAYCCAGAAGCAACCCAGGAGAAAAATCTCTCTTAGCCCCTACCTCTCCTTTGAGGAGATAATCAGAATGGGTTCACTGAAGCGTGAGCAAGTGTTACTCACCTTTATGGCTTTCTGTGCATTGGGTAGCCCTTCCTCAATATCTTCCAGAAGGATTCCTCCCAGCCCTCGCTGGTCATGCTTGTCCAATAGCCTGAGCAGAGCCTTTTTATCTTTCAAGTTGTACTTGGGTTTGAAAGCATACTTCCCATCTACAACTTCTATTTTCGGATTGTTGACTAGAGCCTGTAACAGGAATGTAAATTTTAGACCTTGAAAAGAGTGAACACTAGTACTTTTTAAATAGCATGCCTTTCAGCAATGACAGCGCATCAGCCACATGTTGCAGGTGCCAGTTTGGAGGTTTGAGTTTGAACTGGATTTTAAATCTAGAATCTTAGATCTGACCTAGGCACAACTCCCCACAGCATAAAGCCCAAAGCAGCAAAGCGGGCTTAACACCATTCCACTTAATGCCTTTTGGGTTGAAGGTCCACAAAGCCTCTTATCTTATGGCAGAAAGCCACACATGTTCCCTCTTGAGAAAGGAATGAGAATAAAAAGAAGAGAGAATGCAAAAAAGTGTGCTTTGGTTGAATATCAAGTGCAAACAGACAACTCAGCATATCAAATTCGGCTCATATTGACGTTACAAGTGTGAAAGGCATTACCCTGGGATGACCAAAACAGGAGTCAGTCTTCCCCAAGTGCTGTCAATTGGCACCAGCAGCTGTAGAAGAAATTGAGAAGAGCAGACCTCCTGCACAAGAAGAGTTTACTTATGATGCCAGCTTCAGAGTGAAGCTGACCAGAAGTTCATGGACAACTGAAGTAACTTAAGATATGCTCTGAATCAGTTTTGCTATGCAGCCAGCACCACAATGGAAGTTCACCTGTAACAGAGGGCAACTCTACTTAGTTTCTTCTACAGCTGCCAGACTGACAAGAAAGGGGGGAGGAAGGGGGGGGAGACCAACCTGTAACAGAAAAGGTAACTAACTTTGGCAGCTTACTTTCTCAGGAAATTAAGCAAGCCACCACAGCTAAATGAACTGCTGTAATTTGCCTGTTATTTGTCTATTTCTTGGCTATTTGTTCATCTCTTCCTATCCAGTAGCAACTCAATGAAAGTTTTGCATAAACTTCTTCAGAGGAACTTTTTGGTTTAATCTTTATATTCTGATCCATGATGGAAAATCCTTGAGCTATCCTTCAGAAGATTTCAGCAGAGTCCAGTTTTCACCACAAACAAGACTACTTTTTGCAATTCTCAGGGATTTATAGGAGTATTAGTAATAAAGGAATGTTACAGGCTCTATTAGTTAAAACCATCTTAATTTTACCATACAGAAATTTTTTCTAATGTATCAACAGCCTTTACTACTCTGTTACAAGGATTTTAAATATGATTTGAGCAACACCAGATATACCAATAAAATATAAACACCAAATATGGTATTTTGCTGTTTTATTAATTTTGACATTCCATGAAGACACTCAGATCAGTTAAGGGGTGAAGATGATGAATATGGTGGCAAGTTGCAGTGATTCTGTAACAGCAAAACCGAGCATGTAGAGAGAGACTAACAAACTCCAACACTGAAATTTTGAAATTTATTACCTGATAGTTCTGGACATAAATTTCACATTAGAATTCTTCACTTCAGTAAATAGCAAATAATGGTAAGTCTGTGAATATTGTGCCAAACTCCTTTGGTTTAGTTAGTTCAACATCCCAATACTGGAAGAGCTCTCCACTTGAAAAATTTTAAGAGAAATTCCTTATGAAAAACAGCTTGATTATATAAAATTAATAATGAATAATTTCACTTCACCCCAAATTTACTCATTGTATAGCAATTCTAATTGATCCTTTAAAGTGTCAGAATACTTTTCACTTCACACCTATCTCCACAGCAGAAGATACAAGACAGACGGACATGTAAATCAGTGCAGTTTCTTAAAGCAGAACCTTTTATAATTACAGAGTTTGTAATTAAACATAAATAAATATTCAGACTCATCATATTTCTCTGATCTCTAATTAAAAAAAAAAATCTAAACATGTTTTCTTTACCTCACTCATTAACCATTGTTTCTGTTTCAGTCCAATATCTAAATGTTGCGTTTCATCCAAAATTTCTTCTAGGGTTAATGGATGTGTATCACCACGCTGGTGCCGAGTCTGCAAGAATAAACAGGATCTCTCAGAGATCTGTATTTACTTATTCAGGGACTAAATTATCATGAAGTAACTACAATCGGTATAATGTGATGACAAAACAATTTTTACTAAATCAGAATAGTTACAATATGCATATGTATATATGAATAATATATGAATAACAATTTAGGGGCTTTGAGAATGAGGAAAAAAATTAGTTTAGTACCAGCTGAGACAGATGACAAAGTCATCTGTAAATACCAAATTACAAGTTATTCTGATACATAGCTCATGAATACTGAAAGCTGACAGATTCTCCCAGTTCCTATTTCTAATGCAAGTAAAAAGCATCCTCCTGGTTTTAAACTGGCCAGGAATCATTGGGATTTCAGTAATGAAACAGTATGCTGGCCATTTTGTTTGCTGACATCATTTTGTATTTAACAAATAGTTTCTTAAAATTCTTACCCTTGCAGTGAAAGAATTTGAGAGTCTGAAATATTCAGTATCTTTTAACTACTACAGGAGAAGAAATAACTAAAGTGTTTCAAAACATTACACTTTTAAATCAAATCACCATACCTTCATATAATTCACTATTTTAGCAAGGACTCCAAACTTGTAGCCAGAGCCTCCTGAAAGGGCTTTCAAGTTAAATGACCCATTGCTGTGATCTACAAGAGGAGAAAACAGACAAATAAACAATGCTTTCAACAACACCTTCTTGGGTCTGCACTCTGTCCCTTTTATACTCTTCTTCCGCAGCCTTTCAGAACTACGAACAGAAATGATACGAGTTCCAGAAATGGTTACTCTCAGAGGACTCCTTGTTAACAAACATGCTGATCCAGATCCATAGCTGCCTGTTGACACACRCTGGTCTGGAATGCTTCGGGGTAGAATTTCATAAATGTAAAAATATTGGCATCTGAGCTTTAAGAAGATGGCAAGCAATTGTAGCATTAATAACATAAGAGCACACGTTTTTGTTTTGTGGCTTAACATAGCACAATCATTTATGCTACATTAAATTATGCTGAAATAATGTACTGCATTTGTGCCAAACGATCATCTCTACAGATAACTATATACCTTCATATTGCAGAGGCATGAGCAGAAAGTTTCACTTACTGTTATAACCAAAAGGTATTAAACAGCAAGTAAAGTAAGGTTGTGTTTTCTATCTTG
Source organism: Apteryx rowi (assembly GCF_003343035.1). Taxonomy (NCBI): domain Eukaryota; kingdom Metazoa; phylum Chordata; class Aves; order Apterygiformes; family Apterygidae; genus Apteryx; species Apteryx rowi. The sequence goes on along the minus strand of NW_020451218.1, from coordinate 168,723 downwards.
TTTTTTTTTTTCCTCTAACAGAGAATTTATCAAAGAAACATAAATTCAAAGTGTTTCACCTGGTGTATTGCACTACTAGAACAACAATTCAGTACCCTTTCTGTTCTCAAGTCTGTTTCTGTCTTAATGTATCATGAAGTTTGCTACTGTGTAGTTTGTTTCAAGAATTCTTGCAAGCCTGGGTTAAAGACAGTTATATTAACTTTATAACATAACATATTAAGCAGAAATATTCACAAACCACTACCAAAAGCCATATGCCCATTACAAGGATAACACAGTTCAGACTGAACAGAAGAGCCTTTCAGAATTTCAATTACTCCAGAGAAAGAAAATTATCTTATTTTTGTCATGGGAGTTTTTTTTAAATCCTCCAGCAATTTCTAATCAAACTTGACAGGGCAGTAGATATCTCAGAGTTCCTATTATTTCTGTGGAAAATCAGTGGAGGGATAAGAGAGTGCAATTAAAGTTAGTCCCTTAACTGAAGGAGAGGCTGCAGAAGGTGCTAAGCAGAGGTATCCAAGGCCGCTTTTTTTTTTTTTTTCTGGGCAGCAGGAGGCTATGGATGAGGCAGGTGCTAAGGAGGAGAGAAGGGGGCTTTCGAGCTTGTAGTGAGGAAAGGGAAGTACTGCTAGATACACTGCAGGTGAAGAACAAATTAGGCTGCAAGAATGATGCTTTATTTGTTCTGCTGCTCTGCAAATAATTGGTCTATCTGGCCTATACCTGAAACACGGCACTATTTTCAGAAAGCTTGGCAGTAACAAACACAGGAACATCTTGGGGAATCCCACCACAAGTGAGCACAGTGCAAATCCCCATTCACAACCCATTTTCATCGACTGGGCAGACAAAAGGTAGCAGCACTAGCAATTAGAAAAGAATAGCAAGTGTGACACTCAACTGCAGTACCCTCCTGGCCTGAAGAGCTCTAACGTTTCTGTCAGAAGAAAGGGGAAGCCTTCCTGCTCTTTTATCAATATAAGAACAAGAGTAGAATCCCTATTTGAAAGTAGAGACTGAGATTTTTAGACTCAGCTTGCAAATTTGGGAAGCGCAAGCAGACAACAGTTGATTCTTAGCAACTGTACAGGAGCAGATACTTCAAGCCAGATGCATCAAAGCAGAAGCTTACGAAAGCCAGCAGTCACTTTGAAACTCCTGACCCTTTTTTGGACAGTTATGGACATCCTAGAGCTCCTATGTTCTGAGAAGGAAGTGCTGATGTTTTCAGGTCTTCCTTCCCACTTGAGACAGTACAAGAAGAAAGCAAAATGATCTGCTCTGCTTAACATTTCATCATATTCTAGGAAATGCACCCAAAATGTGCACCAGAGACCCATTACCTCCACTAAGAGGCACACTTGGAGAAAGTGTGTTATATTCAGCGTGTTTAAATTTAGATGCCCTTGCTAAATTCTTTAAAGGAAACTGCCAATTAAGTTTCCAAAGCCAATATACTTTAGCTGAATTTTGTTAATGCCTCTCGCATTGCCTCTCAATCTACTGCTAAATTTATCCGCAAGCCACTATAAAAAGGCAACAATCAATGGAAATTGTGTATCTAGTCAACTATAAAACAAATCTACTTTTGATAATTATTATAAAGACTTGCATGGAAACAGGGGCTAGTAGAGTAAAAACATAATGCCCAAGGAACAAATGTCAAATCTAAAATTCAGCAACAGATAATTTTAAAGCTATTCCATGACATCTTACAGATTTCACATAGCACAAAAATTTTAAAGTTAACACAGGTGAATCAATATATCTCCAGTTTCATAAGAACATTTTTTTTCTGGTTAATAACTTCATTAAGATATAAAAAAGGAGAAACACAAAGCCAGCTCCCCCTAAAAATCCAGCCTATATGGATTCCCCCTGCCCAGATCCTTTTTTAACATTAAACATCTATTTCTATGAAGCAAATTTTATAAATGAAACAAATCATATGTGCCGTAGAAGATCTAGAATGACCAAAATAAAATCAGCATCACAACAAATAGTAAAGATTTATTATGTATTTGTTTTGTCAACTGCATCAAGAAGATTATCTTGCCTAATCTGCCTGGCTACAGCATGCTATAGTTCATGACAGGTAAATCTAACCACACTGTGAAGCTAGAATCTGCAGGTATTAACACTTTAAACGTCATGGTTCGACCAGCCGTTTTCCAGCACAAAGCAAAGCAGGTCATGGTCACATCACACTCCCAAGGCACTTCTCAGCTAATAAGCTCACTGCACAAAAAGAGTATGCAGAAAATAACAGTGGGAAGAGCCAGTTTCTAATTCAAAACAGTAAGAGTCAAATTTATGAATGATTTACTCCTGCGGTTGAGGGCTTGATGCAAATGAGCATAAAGGAAGTTGTCAGCAGCATCATGCTCTGGCCAATAGTGGGAAAGCTCCATCTTAGCTGTGTCGTAGGCTGCATTAAAAAAAGGGAACGAACAGCGCTCTTTCAGCATCCTTTCAAACAAGAGGTAGGTGTGTATCATTTTATAACATTGTCTTAGGTTTATCTTGATTACTGAAATAAAATACGTCTGTAATTTATAAGCCTGTAAAAGGATTCTTAGAATCAGGATGGTTTTTCTCTAGATTTAGCAGGATTTTGTTCTGCTAAACACAGAGGAGCTTGTCTTGCACTATCAGACAAGCACTTTCACCATCTGTGCACTAATGGAAAATTGATGACCACTCCATCTTACAAGAAAAGCTAATACACAAGCCAACGTTCAGTAAACAAAATGGATTTAATGCTTACTAGCGAGGTAGCTTGTTTCCTGTAGCCTCACATTCCTTGTAATTTATTCTATGTTCTTTTAATGAAACGATAATAAAAGGATTTTCCAAAATAAGGAAAAAAAAAGGGGGGGGGGGAAGAAAGCACTATAACCTGAAATTTAAGAATTATATCTCCTAAGTGGTCGTCTTGTAAGTCTCATCAATTAAATTACCTACAAGAGATGTATGCTTGTGGATACACTAGAAACATGTTCCAGAAATTGGTACGTCAGAAATTGGTATGTTACGGCAGGAAAAAACCTTATTGCATATTATCATTGTAAATATTGGAGCACTGATCAATACAATATTAACAAGTTAGAACTCATCTGAGATTTGTAAATGCTGTTACCCCAAGGTGTCTATTCAATCATYTCTTATACAGGACTTCCTCAATACTGCATCAAAATGAATTTTTGGCTAGTCATTTCCCCCTGCTCCATGAATATAATCTCAAATAAACCTGCTTTTCTGCAGTATCCAAAGAATAAGATACTTTTAAATTAAAGCCTAATACAGAAATTACAGAACCCAGTTCATTAAATATTTAACTTGCTGTATTTTGGACACATACAATAGCTGAAATGCATACAAATCTGACTGGCTCACGATATGGATTTAAATTATGCCATTATAAAATAGGTAAAACTGCATGAAACCAGACTATTTTTGACAGCTTTCAAAGGTGCTAACCTTCTTAGGGCCAATTCTGAAGGCTCAGAAACGGCTACTTCGGTCTTGTATTTTAGTAACTAAAATAACACATGTAGCTGATATTTATCTGCTTGCTTCAGTCAAATCTAAGGAGATCATCATCTTTTACAAGCATGAATCACCACCAGCACAGGCACTAAAAACAGCCTGAGTAAAGATGAGCATCTCTTCACTGTGCAAATCACTGTCCTAATGGTGGCTGTGCTGGCTGCAGGAAGGGGTAGGCTACTACACTGTGCCCATAGCAGAGCAGCAGGGCCTCCCGCTGCCTGCAGAGTGGCTTGCCTCCTCTCGAGGCCAGAATCAGCCTCCTTGCAGAGTGCTATAACAGGAAAGGGTCTTGGCTATGCAATGTAAACAAGTCTGACCTCTCCATTTGCCCCAAATCCTGATTTCTTTTAATGCCAAAAATAGTAATTTTTAGCAATGTGTATCAACAGAAAAAGTTTGTTTTTCTGTCCAGTGTTTACAAAGCAAGCAAATTCACATGTAATGGATTCCAACAGTCTTAGAAACCTGTTTAAAAAGTTTGAAACAAAAAACTTCTCCCTTCTTTCCTGAGGATATCACTTGCTATTTAAAATATACATTTATATCTTGTTTCTTTTAATTATCCCTCAAAGGGGACCCCACATCCTTTTATTCAGCCCTTCTCTCTCTCAAAAAGAGATTTTTAAATGAGTCTTCAACCACCCCAACAAAAACCCTCCTGTCTTTTAGCACCATCTCCCATAAAACAAGCCAGGAGAGTTTCCTTCCTAGACCATAACCAAACCAAGCCACACTCTCTTAAAGCCAGAAACAATCTCATTTCTGTAGTACTTTTAAGGTGGATTTGCTCTGTAAACTCTTGTTTAAAGAAAGCCAGTTGAATTAATCCTACCCATCTTATTTACATTTCACATATTCAATTCCTTTATCCTGAATCACAAATTTAACAAAGGAAACAATAAGTTACTGCACCTCTTCCAATAAATGGCTGTAGCACAAACCCCTAACTCAGATTCTCTTCTCACCACTAAGGCCAATCTATTTCAATTTCAATCCATTAAAGATGGAATGATAGACAAAATGCACAGTATTTGAACAATAAAAATAAGACATACATCAACAGCTGTTTTGGATGCATCATTCTGTTTTTCATCATACCCTTTCTTAATAACAACACAATTTAAAAACAATGACAGGTGCTTAGATTTCTTTAAGTAATCTGTATGGGTGGAAACCATCACACTTCTCCTTTGTCACTTTCCATTTATTTAGGCATTTTGTGGTTTTCACCTTCTAACCATGTTGAGCAGAATTATTTCTGTAACATACAAGGTTCAAAGTATTATCTGTAAGCTCATTTAGTAAACAAAACATCAGTGCTGTTCCTTTGTTCTGTAGTTCTGACTATTGCACCACCTGGACAAAATTAATTTACATATAGGCAGTCAAGAATATTTTCTAATAAATTTTTAGAATATTTTCTAATAAATACTTTCACTTGTCGCTTTACATACAAAGCAAAAGTCTTTTTAGTTAGACATGGAACTAAGAGTTTACTGTTCTATAAAGTTACCATCCTGCCCCTCTTGCATCTTCCCCTCCCAAAATGCCACATTTTCTAGGGCGCCTGAGCAGACAAAAGCACATTCTGCAGCTTGCCTGTTAGCTGGCATACACTAGCTGACAGGCCTCAATGAGGTGCGTGGGCTGGCCAGTCAAGTGCTGCTCACCACTATGTGTCACCTAAAAGCTCCATACCTTTCCCTTAATGAACACAGTGATCTGGATCCATCTCTTTCACCCACACCCAGCTTTAAATTGCCTGAAGGATTCAGAGGTTGTTAACGAGTCCTCCAGTACGCTAAGCCAGGTAACCAGGAGTTACTGTGGCTCCTCAGACATTTTTTATTTCATTCGACAATACAACAGAATATTCTAAGTTGTCCAAGTGTTGGAAGACAAAGTCAGGAGAAGAAGGAAGCAAGGGAAAACCAGACACAATTGTGAAGATATTAATCCCAAACACCTCATCTGCCTACTTATCCATAATTCAGAAAGAAATCAAGGGACAGAAAGAAAATAGCTTCTTTTGCTCTAGGTGTACTACAAAGAGTACTGAGACATAGCCTACTTTCACATTTTCAAGCAGTGGGCTTCCCAAAGTAGTGCACCTTGACAGCCAAAAGGAGATTTGCTGTAGCTGAACTTCTTCCCTTTCTCTCCCCCAAACCACAAAACAGTCTCTTGTCTCGCTGGGTACAAATACAGGATCGGACAAAAGATGACATCCTTACCTTGCAGTTTAGTGGAGAAGGCTGAAAAGAAGAAATCAGAACTCCTCAAAAAGGGTTGGACTGGGTTTTCCTTGTATTTATCCTAATTACCACAGCACAAATGGGATGAGATTTTCAAAGGTACTCAGTGCCATTCAGGCAGCTGAAAGTAGCAGCTGGATTTCTTGAGCAAAAGCTTCTACTCAACAGCAGGAATGACAGAGGAATAAACACTTTGGGAAATCTGGCTCTCATAAGTCAAAAAGTTTTGCAACGTTAACTAGTCTGTGCTAATAGGAAAATCTAAAATAGTGAGGTTTTGGATACCAGGACTATGTCTATGAACTACAAGAACAAATGAAAAGTTCAGCTCCATTCTTTGGAAATATCCTCCAAGATAGCTTTAATTTATACATTAAGCAAAATTCTTTCATTCTCCCAAATAGGAAAAAAACTCAAACAAGCAAACAAACAAATTCAACTGACATTAATATATAGCAAGTTCTTCTAATCATTCTTCGAATCACTCCTGTGGGGAGGTGCTACGCAGATCTCCTGTTTTTCTAGGAATGGCAAAAGAGTCCTTCCTGCAGGTCTTCACACCATGCAAGTATCACGCATCAAGAGCTGAAAATTGTTGAAACTACTGCATACCTTGAAAATTATATTTGTAACCTTTTTGTCTTTGTGTGCACTTAAAATAATGAACAGAGCTCTTCAGTTACACAAAAACTTACACTACACAAAGCACATACTGACACAGTCATTCTTGAAACAAACATTCCAGACAAGTCAAACTTGTACATTTTGGTTTGATACTTCCTTGAGCAAACACGTACATATTCAACAACCTGTTTGTTGGAGGTGTGACCGCTCACTGAAATTAAACTCTTCCAGTTCGGGATAAAAAAAAAAAAAAAGTGCATACAAAGAAAGAATTTGCTTTAATTTTTAAGGCACTGATCAAGAAGATGCTGTGATTTTTTTATTTTTTATACCAACAGGAAGAATTTAACCTCAGTGAGCGGTCACCCCTCCAACAAACAGGTTGTTGAATATGTACGTGTTTGCTCAAGGAAGCATCAAACCAAAATGTACAAGTTTGACTTGTCTGGAATGTTTGTTTTAAGAATGACTGTGTCAGTGTATGCATTAAAAAAAGTTCTCAACAGCTTTGTTTTTCTTTTTCAGCCCAAAAATCTGTGACGCTGAATACAATAAGACAACTCTTCAAGAATGGCAACCTTCAACACCACTCACTGGAATGAGACTACATCCATTTACCAATACTTGGGCTTTCAAGTGCAAAAAATTTACCCTTTCCATGATAACTGGAACACAGCTTGCTTTATTATTTTGATTATATTTATCTTTACTGTAGTTTCTCTGGTGGTGCTGGCTTTCCTCTATGAACTGCTAGACTGTTGCTGCTGTGTGAAAAATAAAACTGTGAAAGACCTGGAGAATGAACCCAATCCTGTTAGAGCAATGATGGACAGCTTCAGAAAGCGCGAAACAGAAGTGGTGTAGGAAGGACTGATCATCACCACTTGAAGAACATTTAACACCTCCAATGAAGCTTCTTGAACCTTACAAAGGAGCAAGTCACATGCTTTTTTTTGCCCTTAAATATAATTAATAGCAACAGTTACCATTTTATCTCTGGATGTGAACTTGAATAATTAGCAAAGGCTTTCTGAGTGCTTAGCAAAAGGATGATCTGTTGCAGTGTCATGGGGGAAGAAAACATTTTTGTTTTTAAATGAACTTTTGTTGTTTATGTCAAGTTACTAGAGTACTTTGTTTACCTGAGCCAACACATGTTGCTCCAAGTGCTTAAAACTGTTGTTTAATTGGAGAAAATGTTTTATAAAATTGCTCAGCAATCTAATCATACATAGGGCAAAGACAGCACTGTCCTCCCACTGACATCAATGATACAGAAACAAGGAAGACATACAAAGAGAGAGGAAAAAGAAGTTATGAGATAGGAGGGTTTGACAGCAAGAGATCCCAAGAGACAGGAGAGGCTTGAATGAATTCTCACCTTCAGCAGCTCTTCTTATTCCAGGTTCTTTGCTTTTGGAAAAGAGGAAGGTGGGAGGAAAGTAAGCCAACATGAAATTCATCCCCAAAATGTTAGTCTTTCCTAATCTCCTGCACTAAAATATGACCCCTTCTCCCTGCTGTCCAGAGAAGTGCTTTCCCCTGACTTCATATTCAACCTGTTTATCAGTTTCTGGGTCTTGAAAGCACTAATACACTAGCTTAAGACTACCCTACTATTTCTACAGGAGTGTACAGAACCAAGACTATGATCCAGAAGAAATAGGAGTGTCTCCCTGCCTCAAGGCCTCTATGGCAACCACCACACTGTTGTCTTCAGGTCCAGATTTGCAAAGATCTTCTCTTATGCTTTACAAATTACCTAGCCATTGCTCCTGGCTACAGGGAATTAGACAGGCTGGATATATCATTCCTATCTCAACCTTTCAAAGATGAACTGGAGCTGACCTAGTTCTTGCCATGAAACGCAAGCAGACAGGTTGGAGACCTCCCACACTGATGATAGTAATTCCACCCAGCTTGCATGCAGTTTCATCAGTAGGCATCAACACGCTTCACAGAGGAGGCCACATCACAATAAGCCTTGCGCTACAGATGGTGGAATGGAGGGACAGTAAGAAGTGACTTCATTTTGCACAAGAGAATCTCAACATACTCCATCAGCCTGCAAATGCATCCCAGAGTTCACACACAAACCTCTCTTTCTTAACAAATCGACTGTGTTACGCTTGGACCACTGATTTTTACCTCTAGCTCACCAGATTATTTTTCTTCTATTACTGTGCCACACCTATAGCTTTTAAAACAGAAGAGTTTTGCAGTTACAAATAGCCACTGTAATACAATGGCATATCTGTCCAACCACTGGCCATCAGTACTGGCCAGTAAGTCACATATGCTCCTGGTCACACAGAGAAGCAGACCAGTGAGAAACATCCCAAGCAGACCAGAGAGTTTTGTAAGACAAAGTATTTAATGGCATAAAAATAATAATAATATTCCTGTCATTAGGGAAACGAAATTGCCTAGTGGCCAAACAGAAGTAGTTACAAACACTGATTTTGCAGTCTATCCATGTCAGAAATATCTTTGCACCATGGTCAGCACCTGTAATTATCTCTTACTTCTTTTGACAAACGCCCTCTCTCAGGTTCAATATGCTCAAGCTCCAGAAGATCTGGACACATTAAAAGACTTGCGATTTTGACTCATGCTTTTCTTGGTTGATGAGATAGAGTCACAAGGTACCCAGGCCATTGCTACACAAAACAGCTACTCCAGTGATGTGTCTGGAGAGGGAATCTCACTCCTTCAATCACAAAATGAGACAACCACCACCACCACCACAAACATTCATCTCAAATACACTTCTTCTGGCTAACTGTCGCTAGTACGAGTCCCCCATGCAGAGAATGCTTTTAGCCAAAATCAAACTGCAAGCACAGTTAATGGAAGCTGATATCACAGATACAAGACAATTTAAGATTCATGCCAAGACACGTGATGAACATGTTAGTGATGTGAATGTCTTCTGCTATCAGGGGACACTGGGAAGATACTTCACTGCCCTCTGCTGTATATGACAATTCACCTGAAATACTGGTGTCTTGCTTAAGAGAGGCAAGAGTAGCCATTAGGATGTAATGAATTAACATGTCTGTTTCCTGAAAGTGAACACTCCAAATAGCAATAGGATTGTTTTCCACTTATGGGGTTTCTACGCAACATGTATGCTCACTGCACACAAGAAGGCAGCATGCATGAAGTAACACAGCTAGCCTTTGTTACACTTGTATCACGTTCTTACACCCCTCCTGAGAAGCACACGCAGTGAAGACTCTTGGGACTCATTTCAGCTACATATTTACACATGTATACAGGAGGCTGGGTGCCTGCACAAGGAACAGAAGACAAAAAGATGTCATCTTGCACAGCCCTGGGACCTCAGTTCTTTCCCGCACACAAACTATGCCAGAGAAGCAAAACTGTCAAACACAGCTCCTGGAGATTTCAGTTCTTGAATAAGGTTGGCCTGGACCACCAAGACAAAGGTCTTTAAATAAAAGACTGAGACCTTAACCACACCTTACTATTGATCAATAAAAAGAAATAAACATATATGATCTATTTCCTTTATTTTCCAGTTACTCTTCTGAACTGAACCGAGTAAACAAAGCACTTCTGATTTTTTTTGGCTTTGTAATAACTATCCTCATTGGGAAGCTTACAAAAAAAATCTTCATACATGGGACAGATTTAGCTTTATGGTCAATTTGAAGATTAGTGTGATCTCAATGCCCCTCCTCCCCCCAAAAGACCAGGGCAGGTTCTATGAATCATAGAATCACGAGGAACCTGCAGGCTCCACAGACCCAGGGACTATAAATGCTAACATGTAATCACTGGGACATTAGTTATGATCTTCGCAGACACTACACAGCAAAACTAGGGACTATCCTCCCAGTTTTCATTTCATCTCAAGGGGGGATTCTTTAAAACAGCAGTTTTGACTCTGTTTCCCCGAGACCAATCTTTACTACATACATCCCCTTACATAAACCTAACAATCTGGTGACTCAAAGAAAAAGCAGGTTTTGAACAAAAGGAATCTGGCAAACAATTGAATTGAGAAACCAAAGTTTGAAATCAGTTCTAACATGTGACTCTGGTAATTATTCAAGACCTTTATCCATCTATAGAATGGGTAAAACTGTCACGAGCAATGCAAGTCACCCTGTGATGTCCCACAGTTAATCTCAACACCTGTTCTGAAACCATTCCTAAGGAGAAATTTGGTTCACTCATTCTCTGTTATTTTTCTTCCATCCTTGCTGCTTCCTGAGCAGTTAATATATACTCTTTGGGGAAACCCAAAAGGAGAAAACCAAAAGGAGACCGAACTCATTCCACACAAAACTTCATATAAGCCCTGAAACCTTTCTGAAATAAAGCCAGCAGCATAAAAAATAAAGCCTATTTCCTCACAGCCACACGATCTTGTGTTAAGCTAATTATTTTATAACTGCAGAAGTACTCACAGAAATACACAGCCCACAAAACCACAGAAAAGAAATTACATTTTCTCTATCTGCCCTGCTGGTTGGCTACATACCTACTCAAATCCTCCACACCAGAGTTACATTTGAACTGTCTGCCCTCTTCCTGCCTCCCCATCCCTCTTTCCCTGAAAACCCCTCTCAGCCAGGATGAACAGTTTAGGATATTCCACRTATAATTTGATTCTACTAGTAGATGGCAGTGTGGCAAAGTGGCTGAGGGAAACCTGGCCTCCCTGGTAGGGCAGTGTCCAGATTGCAAAACAAAGCATACAGTGGTTGTGGAAATCTGCATGCTCTTGCCTAAGGTAGAATACAATCCTCTTAGGAGCCTCGAGGCYGGGAAGAGCCTCAGTCAGAGCAACGAGGACAAGTGGCTGTGGCATCAGGACAGTGCCATCAAGGTGACAGCTTCCTGTTGCACTAGCTGTACAGGAGCCTTGCCCAGAATACTAGCGAGCACAGAACTCCAATTATCACTGGCAGTAGCAAAAAGAGAATAGCAGCTCTGTGCTAGCTCCCATATGCATACGGAGAAACACCTGCCTCCATTCCTTTTCTCCTCAAGGAGTTTTTAAGCTCGTTTATATTTTTTGGTATCAAATGACATGCTCTAATAGTGAGCCCTTTTGCCAAGGCTGGACAGAAAAGTATCTTCATTTATTTTAAAGTGCCTAGCTGAAAACTATTTGGTGGCCTAAGTGCTCTGAGAAGCTGAAGGTACATAATCTCCTTATTCTTTCTTCAGGAGTGCTGCTCCACTCCTCCCGTTGTCCTTGACATTTTTCTCTGCTGTTTTTAGTCCTATTGTTTCCTTTTTGAGTTTAGAAGAGAGCTGTGCACAGTATTCAAGATATGAGCATGCAATGGACACACACAGCAGCGTGTTTTCTGTTTTAGTAATTCCTGACTTTTGATTTGCCTTTTAGAGTGTATCAGAAAACTCCGTGTTTTCAGAGAACTATTCACAAGACCTCCAAGTTGATCTTCTCGCACAGTAACAGCAGATAYAGAGTACACCACTTTGCGTACACAAATCCTTTTCCTACTGCTCCAACTGCTGCGCTTCTCATTTACTCACACTATTTTGGTGCTGTTTTATTAGTCGCTTATTTAGTACTGAGACATACGTTGTCAGCATCGSCATCCTAGGGGAATGATCAAACTCCTAATTGAGGCAGACAGAAACCTGCAGAAGTCCTGGCATTCATGAATGAAGACTTATTTTCAGGTTAAACAAGAATAACTGCTAATCACAGTATGTCGAGTAGGACAAAAATTACAGAATCCATCTTGTGACAGTCTATGATTTTCAATTTATAGAAATAAGTTTTAAGCTCTCTCTTGCCAGATTTGGGGGGGGAGGAGGGGGAAAGGGTGCAACTGTTACTACTTATCTTGTGGGGTCTAGTGTTATATTGATATTCACAAACCAAAGTCCAGCTTCATCTGAAGTAATGTCTTAGCAGTAACCCTTCTTCCAACTCACTAACAGTATGCAAGTCACAGGACAAGGCCTGACCTGTATACATGATAATACAAATTTTATTTTTTTCCCATATTGTGCAAATGAATTTGTTACTAAGAAGTGAGAATTTAAGAGCAAAAATGATCACAGCTGCTACCAGAATTGACAGACTGATTCATGCTAGTGAGTTAGAGGTCAGAGGCAGACAGCATAAAATGTAAAACATCTGTTAAGCAGAACATTTTCACCAACCTGTGTTTTGTTTTGAGCTTGATGCGCTGCCTTGTTCTACCTTTGTTTTCTTCTTCTTCGAAGATGAGGAGTCAGAAGATGGCGCTGGACGTTTTTCTACTGCTGGTGTGGAGAGGGCACGCTTTTTGAATAGCTCTCGCTCTCTGAGTAAGCTTGGATCCATAATTCTGTTAAAAGAAATAAAGATTAGATAGAGTCAATAAAACAATTAGAAGTATAGACATGTAATTATAAAGTTGTTTACTTTTAGTCTTTTTCCTTCTCTTTCCCTTTACCAACTCTAAGAAACAGACGTTTATGCGGATTTAAGTGTCAAAAAACTACCTTCTTTCCAAACAAGTCTTTGAGACTATGGAATATACTTTCTGAATCAGCACTCAACTTCGTGTACATTTCCAAAAATACATGCAAAGCCTACTTGCTTAACACTGAGCTTCCATCTTTTTTGTCAAATTTGTCTGAAAGCTCTACGACACTATCACGGAACTTTAAAGTTACTGAAATGAAAAAACTTCGGCGGCAGCGCGACCAGCCGCCCTCATACCGAGGAGCCCGGTTCGCCGGCGCACCCCATCTTCCTACAGGCAGGGAAGGGAGTCGTGGAGACCTCCGCGCAGCCCCCCGTCGCGACCCGAATCCCCCCAGCACAGAGCCGCCGCCGCCACCGGCCCAGTGTCCCGGCCATACCGGCAGTCCTCCTCCGCCTCGCACCGGGCCGCGGACCGGAGGCCGCGGCAACGCSGCGCGGAGCGTCGCCAGCCCCTGCCGCCGGCTCTGAGGTAACTGAGGCGCGTGCGCGCGCGTCCCTCCCTCCCCCAACGGTCACTCTCTTTCTACCACTAGCCCCCGCGCGCTCACCTGCGCGGCGGAGCGCGAACTCAGCCTCAGCCCCAGCCCCAGCCCCGCCGCCTGCGCTATGGGGCCATGCCGCCGTCCCGGCAGACCCCGCGCCGCCACCCCGCCCCGGAAGCGCAACCACCGTTGCCGTGGCGACGCGCTGGCTGCACCTCTAACTGCTTTTCCGCAAGCCGGGGGACAGCAGCTGGAAGCCCGCCGTGCACAAAACAGGCGGCCGCTTGGGCACAGAAGAGACGCAAGGCGCACCTGGCTTTTTATTTTTATTTTTTAATTTTTTTTATTCCAAAGACTTTCGACACGAAATTTCACACAGTGAAAAGCTTAAATGTACTTCCCCCTTCAAGGTTCTAGCAAGGAAGAATGAGCAAGCACCATGTCTTCTTTAAACACACGGTTTAGAAATTAGAGTACTGCATCCATTATTTAGTACACAGAAGCCAGGAGGCTTGCTATATTGGAGGGGAGAGGAGAGCAGAGCAGAGCAGGGACAACAACCACCACTTTCATGACCATATTCAGTTAAAAAGTCCTCTTCTTGTGTCCGCTTTCAGTTTCTTATTCTTCTCAACAGATAAAATAGTTGCCCCCGAGGTTCCAAACCACTCTGGCACCTTTCTCTTAGAAGGGATACTTGAAGTCTGGAAGAAAAAAAAAAAATTATTTTTATTTTATTTATTTATTTATTTTTTTTTTACACACACACACACACACACACACACACACACGTATTTGCATGTGCAAAAGAAAGTTTAAACAGTCTGCCTGTAACCTGTTTAGTTCTATTCTCAAAGCCATGCTCATCAGGAGAAATTCAAGTGTCCACAGTATTCCTGGAAGGCTTATCACTCACTTAAATGCAACACCTTTTCTAAGTAGTTCAATGAACAAGAATCACAAAACACCAGCAAAAAGAACCAAGCCTTGGAAACGTCTAACTTGGGGTGGGGACGACAACAACAACAACAACAACAACAACAACAACAACAACAACTTACTAGCATACTTTTAAAGTTGTTATTGAAACCTTCAGGAATTGCCTTAAACACAGCAACCAACCAAAAAAAACACCACAAAAAACCCCACACCTGTCATGATAGCAAAGAAAAGAACAGCAGATACTGAACCTAACCTCTGAAAGAGCTCATATGCTGGGGGACAACAAACTTGGACATCCAGCAGATACCCACAGAGGTAACAGTGAGTGCCTGTAACTGACTGTGTGAGGTAGTCTTGTATCCCTCTCCCTACAAGCATAAGCAGCCCAGCCAAACTCAGAAGTGGTATATATTCCCCAAGGCGAGGCTGAGCATACCACATTCTCTATGACTGCTGCATCTATTGTTTTCACTGTGGTTGTAACAGATACTATGGCAATACAAAGCCATTCATTCCAGTAAGAGCTTACAAACGGAAGGTAAATTTCTGCCAACCCTTCAGCCAATCTTTAAATAATGCAAGACCCCACGTCCTTGAAGCCTATCCTTCCTCAGGCTGAGATGAACAAGACTGCTGGCAAGCTGCCCTAAGGAAACACAACAGGAGGCCTGATCTCAAGATGGGAGAGAGGTTGATACAGTTCCTGCAGCAGAGGTGTGTGCACAAAGGCTCCCAGCCAAAGCTCAGGTTGAAGCAGGAGGCATGCACAGACTATTATGCTGATTATGCTTTGTTCCTGGTTCAGAACAAAGAGGCTTTACTCAGAACAGATGTTCTGGATACTCTTTCAAGCTATGACCAGAATATGAATAAGGAAAGATTTGCAGGAGTTGAAACTCAGTTTAGTTTGCTGAAAAGGCATGTATTCTAAGACCCAATTTTCACAATATTTCACAATTGTTTTTCAGTAGCCACAGAACAAAATAATTGCCTGGGGTGAGGTCTATGACTAGGGTTACATCTGGTTTCCAGAAATGGGGGCATCTTCTATTATACTACCACTGGTGAAGATAGACAGCGCTTCAGTGTAGCTTCTATGCCCAGGAAAGTATCAATGTATTCATTAACACAACACAGAGCTGAATATAGAGGATCATCTGATATGAGTAGTGGTTCAGATCAAATAGCTGCTGTGGTGTTCAAAGAATTACACAGATCCAACAACTTCACTCAGGGATGTCTGTTGATAAACAGGCCAGACTGCATGATGGTTTGTCTACATTAGGTTTTGCACTCGCATCAGTATCCCAGCTTCAAACTGGAAGTCAAGGCAAGTTGTACCAGGAGTGGGTGCTGCTCAGAGCAAAACAAGCTCCTTTTAGACAAACACAACATACATGTTTATGAGATTTCTCTTCATACACCAGTGCAAAAATCCTTAATGTGGTCAACATGCAATCTCACACCACCTTCTGTGTGAAAGAGGAAAACTAGTAAAATGTTCTCTAAGCATTGGAAACCTCTCCCACTAGAGGGCTGGCAAGATCTACTGGGGAAGAAATTTTCTGAAGTGGTATATTCAGGCACAAGCAAGACAACAGAAAAGGGGAAGCTGTCATTACATCAAGCATCTTAATAAAAGAAGCTCCTTGGCAGTTCAGGCCAGGCCTTTCTATCAAGGTTTTAGGCACAGGAAAGAACCTAAATATCAGTTGGGATTTTGGTTTAAGATCAACATCCAAATCATCAGATCCTCACTCTATTCATAGCACAGGGCTACAGGCAATCTCACCTTTGGCTGGCAGTCAGGAAACAGTTCCTCCTCATCCGGATTGAGGGCAGACTGTTTCCAAGAGGCTAATGYGATGGGCATCTGACCACCTGCTGCACCTCCTTTACTACTACCAGGCTGGTTGTCATCCATGCTCTGTACAGACTTTCCATAGAAGAGTAATAAAGCAGGCTGTTATATTTATCACTGCATTAAGGCTGCAATTTGAGTAACTAACTAAATTAAACGGAAAGTTATTTTTAAAGCAAATTAATCTGTAATTCTGAAAGGAGACCCAACACCTCCGCTTCACGAGATCACTAGTATTTCTTATCCATTTCACCCAGTAAGACACGAGCACGCGAGATGCATTTATTTCATAAACAAGGGAACTGGAACTTGCGCTTGAGCACCTTTTGTAGTGGAGTACACTTCCTCCATCCCAGTGGCCCCGAGAACTTGAAATACTTGCTTTTAACTCAGAAATGCTGTTTTCAGATGTGTTTTTCCAGCAAAGAGGTTAGTTAAAAATGGAGTAGTGGGCACAGATATATTGATTTCTCTAAGCTCTGATATAACACCCATTGTCTAGTGTGCAATGGGGCAAAGTTTCAAATCATCAGCTTTCAGAACAACCAAAGCTGAAATTTTAGTTCAACTACGCATCTCAGTCTTTCTTAGAGCATTGCTAATAAAAAGTCTATTGCATATGTTGTTACAGGAAGAACACCTATTTACCGAAGCTGAGGGCACCACTTGTGGATGGTTTTTTTCAACTCCTTCCTTCAGTGTAGGCTTGAACAAATTACCCTGTAAAAGCAACAGTAAGTAAAGCTGTAAAAATCTAAGAACATTCATTAGCAATTTTCAAGGATGTTTGCTACAGGGAGTTATTAGAAGAAGGTTATCTTCTGAAGGAGAAATTCAGTGAAGACTATTTCAATTAGCTTTTGGATTCCCAGTCTACTCATTTTTATAATATTAGACTTCTAATAGCGTATCTTTCTTCTTGTTAGCCGCAGCAGCTAACCGTAACAGAAAAAAGTGTAATTATAGCTCAAGCTATTGAACTGCCAGGGGGTCAACTTCAGGAAAAAGAAAGTTCAAACATGGACATTCTGAAACCAAAAAAGGGATCAGGAAGGCAAGAAAATCAATTTGGTGAAATGGCAAGTTTTGAAAAGTTATTTGAATCCAAGTTAAAAAACACACACCCAAACCCCTGTAAATACCAGACACTGAATCCTAGTGCAGGCAGCAAAAGGATTCAGTTTGGAATTTCCTTTTAACAATCCCATCAT
The DNA here is from genome assembly GCF_003343035.1 of Apteryx rowi. Classification (NCBI taxonomy): domain Eukaryota; kingdom Metazoa; phylum Chordata; class Aves; order Apterygiformes; family Apterygidae; genus Apteryx; species Apteryx rowi. The sequence goes on along the minus strand of NW_020451218.1, from coordinate 151,303 downwards.
GAGCTACTCAGAGCAGGGTGGCCTTTTGATTAAAGTGCTGAGCTAGGACTTGGGAGATGGGTGGGATATTCAGAGGCCAGCTTGAGGCTCAGAAGGCCAGCTTAGCCTTCCTCAAACTGCAATTAAGAGCGTCTTATTTTCTGCTCTGAATAGAGATTTCCTCTGGGTGACTCAGACTTACAGCTTGATGCTTTCTGTTGAGATCACAGCTATGCCCAGCAGTCTCGAGGCAACAGAAGCACCCATGAAAGATTGTCAGACAATTCTGGAAGGCATTGCCACTGGCTTTCTCACTTTCTAAGCTCTCCTGGAGTCTTATGGCCTTCTAGGCAGAAAGGCAATCACTTTCCCCACATAAAGTACCAATGCATGGAACTGAGGTGAGGGCAGAACATGGACTTTGTGGTTACAAAGGGTCCAGCTTTTCAAGGGTTTTCATACTGGGGAGAGCTTTGAATTTCAGCTCCACCGTCCCAGCTACTATAAATTCTAGGGGACTTTTCACATCCCCTTCCTGAAGGGGTGGAGGACAGGAGAAAGTGTTCATACCTACTCTCTGGGATCACTGTTAAGTCACAGTTGTGATGCTCAAAGGCAGCGGACCACTAAGTGTCTGGTTCCTTTCTGGACTGCGTGACCAGGACCCACTACATATGAACTGACAGTGCCACAGAGGAACAGCTCAGCTCAAGTGCCTAGCTGCAGTCCATTTAGTATGCCTGCACAGGGGCAGCATCTGCCATCTTCCTAGGTCAACAGTTTGCGAGGGGAACCCTCTAGTTCTGGCCTGAGCTTTGCTCAAAGAAAGCAAGGCAGTCTTGCTCAGCGCTGCAGGAAAAGTGGAACAGGAAGCTGGAAATACTAAGTACTCTTCTGCAAATGCCAGCAACATAGAGTTCTTTCAGTCTGCTCGTACAAAGGGAGAACATGCTTTTTACAAAACCAGTTTTATAACTTCTCTTACTAACCTTTGTTTCAGTCCCCAAAGTGTTTTCCCTGCTTGCTTCATCCACTCCTGTTTTTTCTTGCTGCCTGCCTGACCACATCAGGGTCCTTTTGTTGCCTGGACCATCCTGAGGCCTACTTCCATCCTCTTTCTCCAATATTGCAATAGTCATCCTGATGAGATACATTTCAATATCTGCAGGAACCAGCTTTCTGATTGCTTGAATATTGGTTGTGTCTTGGGGGGGGGAAAAAAAAATATATATATATATATATATAAAAATAGAGAGAGAGAGAGAGAGAGAGAGAAAGAGAGAGAGAGATTGTTTTTAAATCCCTCTGCCCCTTATTCACAGTGCTTCTATGCTGTAAGAAGCATCTGTTGTCCCTCATTAAAGCATAGCACAGGCATGGAACAGGTTAAGAAATAAAACAGTGCATGACTTGGGCCCATAAGAAAACAGCACATGAGCTCATGGGGTAAATTTTCAACTCATTTATACTCACACAATCCTACCATCCTTAAATTTAGTCTGTGAGTATTATAATCATCTGCCTCTAACTTGTGCCTCACTCTCAACCACGTTCTCTTGAGAGGCTGACTATATTAGTACAGGCTGAAGAGTCCTCATCTTCTCCCATGCTAGAATGGAGAGCTGGCATAGCACTAAGTTTACGCAAACAAAGTATCGTTGGGCCAATAACTGCTGCTGAAAAGATGCATCAGTTAATCTGCAGTATGACAGGAGTATGGAAGCTAGGAAGTCAGAAAATTCTGGAAACCAGAGTAATTAAGCTACTGGGGCACAACTGAACTTCAAGTCACTCATCCCCAAAGCCACAACTTAGCATGCATTCACCTTCAGCCCCTGAACTAGCCCAGGGCACCAGATCACTGTGTTAAGATTGAAAATTGCTTTTCCTGCACTGATTCAGTCTCTTCATCACAAACAAATAACTTCTCTGGAAGTTTTTTGGAGAAATTCTACAGTTCTTAATGAGCATATTGTTTGCAGGTGCCAGAGACATGTTGCCAGGCTGACTTCTTCAACTTGTCTGCCCTTAAGTTGTGTAAATATGGATTTAATTAAGAATAATGCCTGGATCTTTTCAATAGGAGTTGAAGAAGGATCTGTAAGGGCTACCCTGCTTTGCTCTTCAATGAGTCAAGATTATCTTATTTCAGAAGATAATCTTGAAAGGACAAAAGTGCCCTTGGCATTGCCATGCTTTGCCCTGATACTGCCACAGGCCTTCCAAAATGATGGGTTCCACCTAAAGAAGCAGCATAGTTGTCAGATTTTTCATTTTCTTCATCTGTATGCCACTGGCATTAGAAGCTTCACATTAGGGCTGTGATTCTCACCTGAGTCAATGGGAGGATTATGGATAACATCAGAAACCATCTGTTGAACTTTCGGAGTCAAACCTGCTCGTTCCAGGTTGACAGGGTAGCCAGCTTTCATTGCCTGGCACAGGTGAGTGCCAACCTCAGAAAGAGGAAGAGATCTGCTCTCACTTATAGTCCGCTGGGGAAACAATGACAGAAGTTAAGGCGACAGAAGTGTCTGAAATACAACTAAAGGCCCAAAGCTTGGCAAGCTCTCATTCCCAGAGAGTAACCAGGGAATGCTGGCACTTGTCAGCGCAACAAAAAACCCAAAGCACTCAGTTATACCCAACATCACTGATTTGTTTCCCAACTTGTAAAGAACATTTTTCTCTTGAGGTTATTACTTCTATAACTTGAGTGCAATGCCTCACCTTGAACTTATTTCAGATGTCAAGGGGTTCTACACAGAAAGGGTTCTGTGTGACCACCTCTAAGGCTCAGAACCCAAAGCTTTTAGCCTTGGTCCCACAGCTAGTCTGGACACCCTCGTATAGCAGAAGAGACAAGAAGGTGTTCCTGGATATTCTCCTCTTGTATCTTTGTGGTTTAACTTCACTCCTGCAGCCTGTTTATATCTCACGTTCCTTGTGCTTCAAGATTGTCACTATCATCCTCATTCCACCATGTGGCACCTAAATCTCAGAACACAGCAATTTCTACCACATAGGAAATGAGCACTTTCACCTCGTAAGTCAGAGCATTAAACCAGCTTCTACTTCATGAGGTATTCATAAAAGCCTCAGATGTCTTCTGCTAAGTAGTCCTTCATCTACACCCGACCTTCCAGGGGCCTGTTTGATTCAGGACATCAATGTAGAACATGGCTAACAGTGCCAGAACAAATTCACATCTGTTCACATTCGTTAAAAAAATAAATTAAAAAATAAAATAAAATAAAATAAAAATGTCTGAAGATATTTGCCTTGAAGAGAAGCATCTAAAACTTTTGCTACCTAAATTTGGACTTTTTCCAAGGATAGATTCCAAACTGATTAACCTTTCTTCTTTGGAAGAACAGCTTTCATACTTTTACTGACTTCTCCCCCAGACAATACACATCCTGTGCATATAACAATCAGGGTTAGTAGATATAGAGCATCAAGTTACCAACTAATAACTATACAATTGCTTCTTGTTAATTAGTGCTTAGTTACACTTTATTTTAGTGACTATCTGACAGGGTTTACCCTTACTCTTGGGAGGGTCAAAGCAAAACTTGAAGCAACTTGTTTCCTACTGCAGAATTAAAAAGCAATAAATAAATAAAAAAAACCCAACACTGTTTACAAACAGCTCATGATGCTCATCTTCAGTGCCACTGAGCACATGGCACAATGCCAATTTAGTCACATGCCCTGCAGCACTTAAACTATTTAGATGTGACAGGTAACTGAACCTCAACTTTTTTCCACAACAAGCAGCAGCTTTCAAAATCTGAACTGGAAAGCTGCATTAATACTTAGCCTTTTAGTTTTGCACTCAATCTCCCTACGAACTTTGTTTCTCGACATTCAAGTCTTATGCATAGAGATGGCACAGGCAAAGGGGATGGGAGTTTCCTCTCTAAACCATGGACAAGGTTAGTAAGACTTATCCTAGCACTTACTAAAGAAATGCCTATATACAGCCTTATGCTTAGTGTCCTTTCCAGCAGAGTACTGGATCAGAAGGTTTTTCCCTATACGCCCTCGCTGCTGTAAGGAGAGGGAAAAAAAACAGAAACAGGAATACATGGAATGAACACAGCATTTTTTTAAAGCAGAAAGCTATACATCAAAAAAGCCAAATTTAAGAGAAAAGAGGCTGGAACAAAGCACAGTGCATGAAAGTACTGAAATATGCCAATTAGATAATTGCAACAATTCTGTTTGAGGCCGTGCCAATCTCTGCAGGCACTATAACAAGTAGGGAGCTGGGTACCGTCTTGCTGTAGCCTCGTTCACAGCAAGATCAGTTCTTCATACTTTCGGGCTGGTCAATACAGATGAGTTAGATGAGCTACTATTTGCCAGGGAAGATATAGCTTCAGGGCTTTAAAGAAACCCTCTCCAGCAATGTGCAGAGGATTTAGGAGCACAAACTTGCAAGACCCTCACCTGCTAGACACAATATCCCTGCTGTTAATTTTAAACAAGGGTGAGACCTCCATGGGGAAGAACTTACCAAGGACAGATTCTTCTCTTGGAACAGGACATATGTGACATGCTCAGATGGAGAGAGTGCTTCAGCATGCTTCCAGGGAGTTGTTTCTTTCTGGTCTCTAGATCCAGACATAGGGAATGCATCCATCTAAATGATATAAAGAGGATTTAGGAATATATTCCAGTAATAACCAATGGATCAGCCTCCCCCATGTAATCTGAAGGAGTATCAGAAATGGAGTCATTCATCTTTGAGGAAGTTTGGGGTTTGGCATTCCATATTCCATCCAAAAAAAAAGAAAAAAGGAAAAAGAAAAAAAGAAACAGGATGGACATCTACATATACCTTCCTTAATAAAACAAACATGAGATTGTCCAAGGGACTTGCAAACACCACCACCCCCCGCCCTTGCCAAACCAGAATCTAGGTAAAAACAAAACTTGTTAGTTGGTAACCCTAACATACATATGTGGAATTATTTCATCAGAATTGTGATAATCAATCTGCTGTTTTGTATGGGAAATTCCCCCCATTTATCTTTTTATTTTTTAAACTTATGCTTAACACACACATACACAGATTTCTTTAAAAACAGAAATGCTTTTGGTCCCCTTATCTCGGTCTTAACAGCTTGATCTATGAAGCAGAAAGAGAACTCTTTACAACATTAAACATGTTGCTCTCGAGCATTAAAGAGAATTAGTATTACTGTTCTGCCTGCTTTCCTAGGTCTGTCTGCTGGTCTGGACTAGAAAAATCCTTCTAACTCTACATGTGTATAAGAATTAAAACCCCAAAGGGAAACTGCTCTGTAGTTCCTCCCACACTCTGCTCCAGGCCCTCTCCCCTGGTGCCATCTCTTGCCATAGTGACCAATGAGGAAGGCACAGTAAGAGGTGCCACTCTACAGACTAGCACGGACAGAAGCAAACCAGCTATGAAAAGAGAGCCTACTCAAAGAGTGTTCACAATAGCCGGAAATCTAAGCCATTCTGCCAGGCTCCCAAGGATTAATTTAGGGAAAGCAAAGATGAACCCTGCCCTCCAAATCTTCTAAAACAATAAACCAGGGTGAAGGTACATATCCTATCTATTCAGTCTCCATCCCCAAGTCAGGATGACTAGCTACATGGTTGAGGTAACATGGCACCTACTGGGTGCTCACCCAGGCTAGAAGGACAGCGTTTGTAACAATGTTCCAGACTATGAGGATGACAACAGCAATCCAGAACATCAGCCAGGTCCAGATGCCATGCCCAGGCTAAATGCCTCACCCTAGTCTTTCAAGTACTGATACCACCATGCAGGTCCACTTAAGTGGGAGCTAAGAGTGCTAAGTAGCACACTCTGRTTTGGGAAACATATTCACAGGCAAGGCTAACAGTTTAGCTGCCCTGCTTGGATGGGACAACTGTGATTAAAACAACCCACCCACCCAAAATCAACCCACCCACCCCCCAAAAAACCCACAAACACACACTCTGAAGGAGAAATCAGATAGCTGCAGACCATGTTCTTTAAGGCTCTTGCATGGTAGCAGACACTTTGCTAAATCCTACCTGCAAATTATTCACTTGGCAAAACTCCTTAATTTCAGCCAGGAGAGGAGCCAATATGGTAGATTTTGCTTCAGATACACCATCGATTCTCTTCACATTCTCAACAGTCGTAGGTCTGGTTCAGAGTGAACAATAAAGTAATGGAAACTTCCTAAGCTGATGCTTTGGAACATCAAGTGTCTGTGAACAACAACATGCACTTTGACCACAGATCTCTGTCATTACTTGAAAGTAGTAGTACTGTACTGTCATCATCTCTGCAACTACTAAGGAAGTCCACTGTTCGCATTTCTGTGTCATGAAGTTTGGCCACAGCAGGCACCTTGAATTTGCTGTTTAACACTTCATAGGATCAATTAACCACATAAATCTTAATTTGTTCTTTCCTTCCAAGAGTGTGTAAGACCAGAGATCTTCCATGGAATAATAAGACAGACATCCCAAAATAGTTACATAACATATTTTAGTAGTTGGGGAAGGCACTTCAGATGCATTACAAACTGAGCTGCCCTATAATACCCAGTCTTACAATGGGAAAGCTGAAGGAATTTTTTTTTTTTTGGTTTCCTTTCCATAGCTGTGAGAGCAGCACTAACTTGTGCTTATTAATTTATGCTACAGAGCTACCCATATACACGTAGGAAAAAGCTACAGGTCAAGAGCTGTCGTAACCCTTATCAGGATAAGAACATAGTAAACTGATTAAAAAAAAAAACAAAAAACAAAACAAAAAAAAACTCCACACACCACACACACATTGGAGAGAGAGTGGGAAAGGTAAGAATCAGCACAGTACATAATCTTTCCCTCCGTACCTGGTCAAGTTGACAGGAGGTTTGGTTAAAACAGCATATGCAAAGTTTGTTGTTGTTGTTGTTGTTTTTTAAAAAGCTATGATGAAGATGCAAGTCTGATGTCAGTAACACCATCTAACATATACAGGTGAGTGGTCTATAAGGGTATTACAGTAAATGAAGATCCTCAGGAAAAGAGCTGCCRCTCTACCAATAAGGCATGCTCTCTCAACAAAATCAGGAAGGGGACTCCTAAGTTTCAGAGCACAAGTCAATGAACAGATTATAATCAGGTGGCAGCAAAGGAACAGAAAGTTTGACTGAAGATACCTCATAAGCAGAAATATCCATGCCCGAGTAGTTCACACACTGAAAGGAGTGTCAGCTCTACTACTCTTATTACYGTGCAAAATCTCACTGCTCTTCAGGCCTGTTAAATGGGGGTAGTAGCATGGATCATCAGGGGAACTTTCCAACAACAAACGAACTGCCCACACAGATTTGTGACATACACAAGCTCAGAGACATACAGCAGATGCACCCTATTTCCCCCCCCCCCCCGCTTCATTTTTTGGTAGCACTAGGTTCTCTAACAAGCTGGAAATCTGCTGACATCTCTACTGATATAAAACCTAACTGAACTAGAAGCATATATGGGAACATAATTCTCCAAGCGACTGACACTGGAAAAGTTGCATACTAGCTTAGTTTTATTTTACTGACCTGGCTTGCAATCTTTCACATTTACATAAGATGCATGCATGCAGACCTTACCTTATCCGGGCCATCTCCACCAGGACCTTATTGGTTGCCAGGACAGCTGGAGGAATTTCCTTCTCATTAGCTAGCTTCTGTCTAGCTGTCAACAACTTGCCATACAGGGCAGTCTGTGAAGAGAGCCAAATTCTTTTGAAGAAGCTTTAGACCAAGCACATCAAAAATAACTAAAATAAGGAAAAAACAAACAAACGAAATCTAGAGCATCCTTCATCTTTCCTCAAACATACAAAGCCAAATACTGCAACCCCATTAACAATCTTAACACATTTAAATTCTCCTAGAACTTCTGTTCAAAACAATTAGCTAATATTAGGAGCTAGCCAGTCCAGCTGCTCCAGTACAGCAAAACTGTAGTTTGACTGCAATTCACAGATATCCTTCCTCTTTCAGACTTACCTGTAGTTCTTTTTCTTGAGATGAAACAACAGATTCTGTGGACTTCAAAGAAAAAGATTTGACTGGTGAGTGCACGGGGACGCTGATGAAAAACAAAGAAGCATAAAGTCAGCACTTGCGTAGCACCAATTTATTCATGTACTCTACACAAGGCTGTGGGAGAGCAGCTGCCCAACTTATTTTTTTGCCTGTTGTCTGGTGACCTGGCACCTCATGCTAGCAGGAGCACTGACACAGGACTTGAGCTGATTAGGGCAGCATTAGCTTTAGGCAAAAATCTTTTACAAGCAGATCATAACATTACCCAGTGTTAGCATTTTCATAGCATCACTACTCTTTTCAATGATAGCCTCTAAGAAAAAAAGGGCAAAAGCGACATAGTTTTTTGCAGACAGCATCTCAAAGCCAAATCTAACAGATCTCTCTCCAGGGCTGATCCCATACCTTAAAAGTAACCTTTCATTGTACAAAGCTCAAGCAGATGATGAAAACTGAAGTTTTGTGAACAAAGCACCTATATCCCTACCTACAGCTGGATTCACCTATTGTTAACAAAGGTGTTAACAAGCACTTATCCATTCATAACATTATTCTGACAGCATTCCACAATGAAAATCTTGCTTTTTTCCCCCCTTATTGCTGACAATGTTGATCCTGGCCAAACAGAGCTAATAAATTTAAAAGCATCAGCAGCAAGGCACAGCTGCTGTGCTGCAAGCAGAATTAGCTATTGTTAGTGCTAGGCACATCCGCACAGAGAGTGCTGTCACAGCAACCAGCCTATAGGCTACTATTGTTAGGGAAACCTCTTTAATTAGACTGCTATTGTTGTATTGCAATATTGCAAGCAGACAAGCTAGAATAAGAGCGTCTCTTCCTTGATTTACTAAGCGAAAGTGTGAAATAACACTTGCTTTGGAAGGTAGTTGTCCCTAAAATGATCTTTCTCTGTACAGCTACAGTGGTAATTATTCAGCTTAAATGACATATCCTGTTTTCCAGTCTTCTGCCAGTATCAGGCTGCTTGCCTGAAGCAGCAATACAGCTGTTCAAAAACATAAGGTGGGTTTAATCTGAAGCATCACACAAGCTAGGAAAACAAATTTCTTTTCCTGCTTCTTGCAGAAGCTTGTTTTATTTGCTTTGACCTCAGTAAGCCTAAACTTCATTTCAGTCAYCAGCAGACTAGTGTAAAAAGGCAGAAAGCCATACCTATATGTTTACTATAGTCACGGCCCAAAGCATACATTCAGTTCTGCCACCTTTTGAAGTCAGGCACATGCATTATATTTGGAAATTGTTTGAAAACAATTATTCCGTTTCTGATTTTAAGTCAGCGCAATTTAAAACTCATTACAGTTTAAACTATTACCAAAGATGACATCAGCTGAAAACACAGGGCCCAGTAAAAGGTAGGCAGTTTAATAAAAAGGGGGTATACAACTTCTTTTAACTTTTTTTTTTTTTTCTGCTAGTAGATTTGAAGTGCTTCTGGTGAGAATGTTTGCACTTCAGTGGTTAATAAAACTTTCTTTGCCCGTGACACACTAGGAATACATTGAAGTTTAATACAGCTTGCCAAATTCTGCAAAGCCTGTTAAATGTTGTAGTAATTCAACATGTTGAAATATAATATGGCACACTACAAGTTTTAAAAGCTTATCTATCTTTCTTTTTTTTTTTTTTTAATATCAGTAACTTAATCATAAACAGATGTATTTTATGGTTGCTTCAAAGAGGAATACTATTTTAAGGGTCATATTACAAACAGTATCCCTATTACATAGTTAAACCATTGCTAACTGTTTTAATTTAGAATACTATACCTGTTAAATGTGTCATTGCTTCCTGTAGAAATTTTACCTTTTCTCTCATAAGAAAACATTTCATACAAAGACATCTATTAAAAACACAAGACAAACAAATGCTGATTTAACAGTCTTTGCAATGCAGTTGATATAAGCAGYAAAACATTAATTTGCGAGTCCATAATATAGTTAAAACTTTTAATACAAACAACAATCAACAACAGAACACAAGAAGAGCTGTACTCCTACGGACCTGTTTGACTGGTGAAAACTTTGTTACTTTCCCATCCGGGGAGCGCTGTTYGGAGACCACAGTTGAAGGTCTAATGCTGCAAGAAAATGAATTCAGTCTTACTGGAATCAGACAGACAATCATTCGTACTGTGAAGCTGCCACTTAAAAAAAATTATGCTCCTAAGCAAACTGAACTGAACTTTGTATAGCGATATTTTTAGAAAATAAATAAATAAAAATTCTTATTGATTTTCTTAAAGATTTTAAAATCACCATTCTTTAGGGAAACATTTAGGACCTCAAAGATGAAAGCATGCTAGAACTACTGGAACTTTTCACCAGGAACAAAAATCTAGTCTTACAGAAAACCCAAGGATTTTGTTGAGAGAAACTGATTTTTTTTTTTTTTTTTTT
>NW_020451218.1:105383-140810 GCF_003343035.1 Apteryx rowi | reverse complement strand
CACCACACACACAAAAAAACCCCACATACTCCTTTTAACATCCCATTTCTGGAGGAAAACAAATCAGTACAAGCTTTCTGCTGTGCACTAACCACACAGCTTTCACTGCTTCTTACTGTTTTAGAACAAACAACGAAAAGCTTTTCTTCTACTACTATAGGACCCGCAGACAGTTGCTAAAAAAGCTACAAAAATAGAAAATTACAGAAAACAAAAAAAATCTGGCATTGTCTCCTAGTGTTGCTAAAAAATGATAATTAAAAAAAAAAAATCAGGTAATGACAATGCAGACACCTGAAAGATCTCCATTGACGAACTTAGTTCTAAAGTTATTTGTTGCCACAGCAAAGTCTCTGCAACCTCTGGTTCATTATTCCGCACCACAAAAGATTTGGCCAGAATTGGTATTTGTGAAAACCAACAGCACAGTAGAACTGCTGTTTATTAAATGTAACTGCAAGTGAAAGATTACAAGCAAAGCTTCACATGCTATTTTGTTTCTGAAATATACTCTCTGCAGCAAACACCTGGCAACCACTGCAATAAAAACAACCCATTTTGGCAGCTACACTCACCAAGACTTTAAATAATTGAAATTTTACAAAAATAAACGGAAAATAAACACAACACATTAGACATTTGCATTGAAACAATTCTTGTTACAACACAAGCATGTGGTGCCTAGCTTTTCTGCTTCAGATAGTTAACTTACTTCTATGATACTTTTACGATAGGTCAAGCACATACCTGGGAAAACAGGCTGATAACTGCTTTAGTTCCAACATGAAAGACTCATGGTGTAACACATCAGCATTAAAAAGAAAGTAAATTTTAAATGGACTTCTATTTTTTTTTTCTTTAGCCAATTACTTTCCCTGTCAGAAAGGGTTTCTACAACACGCTATCTACTCATAATAATTCAAAATGAAGAAACTCCGTTTTCTGAATAGCTTTGGCTGGGGAGGCCAGGAAGAGATTTCTGTGAATTACCTTCCCCACAAAGCTTCCTAGTTACACTACCATTTGATTAGCTGCACTGAAGACCTCAGCGATGAGGTACTGTCAGCTTTTAAGCAGTGACATGTGCTTTCAGGAGCACTAGACAACATGTTACCTTTTATATCAGCAGTTATTAGAGGTATCTATCCTGGCACTCCTGCCAACTTTTTTTGTACCATGAAACTGCCAAAGGGAAAGTTTTGGCTGGAAAGTCTAGTGTAGAAGTCTCCTGTCCAATCTAGCCATCTCCAGAAGCAAGCTTAAGAAACAGGCTGTCTGATGTTAAAATAATATGAAAGGAGCACTCAAGAGAACGTGCATGCTATAATTACCTTCTAGAAGGTTTCCTTAAATTTAGGTCTTCGCTAGACTGTAAAAGAAGGCTTGGACTTGAGGCAGATGCAGCTTTTAAAAGCCAGTTTCTACCCTGTAAGAAACGCATCATATGGTTTAGCTATGGATTGCTGAAGAGAAGTCTCTGATGGGATTGTTTTACAACAAAAATTACCTTCTGGGTAAGCACACATATGGTTGCAAACTTGCTATGCCCAGAGACTTCTCTGAGGAATCCCTCATTTATCAGCTGTTGGCCCAGTGATTTCCACCAACTCTCCGGCCAGTCTTTTCCACTACCAAAAAGAGCATGTCTTCGGTATCTGTCTGGCAAACGTTGAGAATTCTGAAATTATCAGAAGAATTGGTCAGACCTCTCCTTTTTTTTTTTTTTTTTTGGGGGGGGGGGGAAAGGGGGAAAGAAAAAAAAAATCCAGTATGACTGGTGAACCAAAAACCTGAGAGAGGARGAACACATCTCCAAGAGCATTTCTCCACAGAACATTTCTGTAAAACCACAAATCAAAGTTTTTTATTCAAGTCTCCGTAATACCCATTAAGATAACCCCACTTACAACAGCTGAATGATGAGGCAATAAAACATGTCCTTGTTCATGTCACCTGAGCAGTAGTTGCACCTAACCTAATCCACCTCTGGGCTTTCTGCCAAGGCTGTCAAGAGATCATGACCAGTGACTTACTTTTGTAGTAAGACCCAGGATAAAGCTGCACTGAGATCACAGAGCTGTCAAACACCTCACATGGAGGAGGTTATAGGAATGACCCAGCCATCAATGGCAGGAAAGAAAAAAAATAACCCAGCACAGTTCATGTTTATCCATGCCAGGGTAATCAATCTCACATCGCATGAATTCAAACAATCATTTACTTCTGTTTTCTTCAGTTAGCAAGTACTTAAGGTAGAAAAATCCATGAGTGCTGCTTAAGTCACAGGACAGGACAAGACAGGGGTGCCCAGCCACGGGACCCAGCTACGGCCTAGATGAGGCGCTCTCAGAGGTGGCCAGAGCACAGCTCCCTTCTCCAGTGCTGACCCAGTGCAGAGCCTGGAACTCCTCGTGGGCAGAGTGGGCTCAGAACACATTGCCTCTGCTTCTCCTCCTCTAGTTTGACTGCCTGATACAGAGTTTAAACCTTTCTATTTCAAACTCCATAAAGGGTGTGTTTAAGTCACTAGTTTACTGGTCTCTTACCAATGATCCAGAGCAGAAAAAAAAATGATTAGTTCCTGTCTGATGGATTGTCACCCCCTGAACTCAGGATCCAGACAGCCCTTGTTATTTGGACACTTGCTGAATACCCTCCATCCACTAGGGAAATCAACATGGGCAAAAGTAAATAAACATATATACAAAAAACACACACAGAGGTGTGTGTGCACACACATGTATGTGCATATGCACACAGATATATTTGGGGATGGGAGGATAAGGGAGAGATGAACATGGTTTAGCAGTCATCTTCCCTCTACTCCCTCCCTGGAGTTCTCCTTTAAGAACTGAATGGCAAGTTCCCACACGGAGAGAAGTTTCAGCATGTGCCAAGTAAGCTTCACACTTGTTACTTACAATCAGAAAGAAAGATGCCATTTTTCATGACATAAATAAGACATTAAAACTTTTTGTTAGTTAAGTAAACTGTTTCAGTAATTCCTACTCTGTTGCAGTTCATGAAGCTGATAAACCCAAGCCACAGTGGAAGGCCTCATGGCTCTGATGGGGAACGTGGTGAGTTGGCACCCAATTCATGTATCTGTGATGCAGGTTCAGTAAGGACATACCCTGGGGATGGTTAAAACAAAGGGGTTTTCAACTAATGATCATAATCCTGAACAAGATGAGACAGTGGGGTGGAAGCCTGTCTGCTGCCATTTATTGGGCTAGTTGTTAAAGTAGGTCTTTTAGATTCCTATTAGAAGTTTTATCAGAACCCCTTCATGATGGGCACTGTACAAATGCTGAACATGTCCTTCCCCCAAAACTCAGCTTACTTTATGAACCAAAACAAAGCAGGCTGATACAGAGGTGCAAAGGAAGCCAAGTAAAAGAAAAGCAGGGAGGGCAGTGGTCAGCACATGGTAGTCTACTGATCTCTACGAATCACAGTGAAGAGCACTTTGGCAGAGAAGTTCAGATAACTAGGCAGAGAGCTCCTCTCCAGCACATACAGGGATAGGAGCAGGAAGAGGGGCTTCTTTCAGACTTTTAACAGCAGGGGATTAAAGCTGAGACAGACAGCTGGTAAAAAGAGGCCATGTTTTAGAAGTCGATTAAAAAAAAAAAAAATTACAAAAAAATTTTTTTAGGATAAAATTTCAGTCAAGCAACTCTTTAATTCAGAGTTTGAGAGAACCTTGTTGGTTTCCATGGTGTGACTCAGCTTTCAAATAAGTGAAATCTGGTCTCTGCTGTGGTCTACCTGAAGGCTGTTGGAGGCCACCTGGACTCTGTTGTTAAAAATGATACTCCTAAAGTTAAAAAGACCATCTAATTCTCCATAAACTGCACACAAACTTTTAAAGCAATACACCAGTCATGTTCAGACAGATATAGCATGTGTAACTTATGGACTATCTCATAAGTGTCACCATGTTTTTTCTAGAAGATGTTAGAAGTGATGCAACAAAGCAAAGAAAAACACCTGTTTTTATGTTAGTCAGTACTTGAGGGAAACAGTAAAGGTTTTCTTTGTTGTTGTTTTTTTTAACAACTTATTCACACTGCAAATTTGACATGATCTTCAATTTTCCCAATAATGTCTAACAAATTAACAACCCAGACTACTTTAAAATCTGTAACCATGTTTTTTTCCTAGATACATTTGGGATAAATTATTAACAAGTTACTTTCTTAATAAAAGGGGGGGGGGAGAGAAAAAGAAAAAGAAAAAGAAAAAGAAAAAAAAAAAGGATGGCAGCATTCAGCCAGTCTTATAAAGAACTGCCAGTGATTTTTTCCGGGTTGAAAACATATTTGAAGCACTTCTGTTACTACTCCCATATGTTATTTCTGGGAAGTTTCCCCCTTAGTATTTAACAAGCTTTGTATTTGAAAATATGTATAAATCATTTATATTCATTTTTTATTCATTTTAATATTCTATTTCCCATCTCACCACCGCAAGCAGGCCAGCAGTACTAAGGCAGAACACAAAACCATCTGCTTTATTCATAAACCAACAGCTTACCATGAAAAGATGAGTTTGTTCTTCACTCTGAAAATGCTACTTTTTTCAGGATAACAGAAATCGTGGAGAAGCAACCTAACCATCTCTGTAAAAACATCCAATTCACTGTAAAGAATATGAAAGCTCAAGGCTTACTGGAAGAACTTTAGTACTTCTGCCAATACCTAGCTTGTCTTTTATGTGTCTAACAGAGGACTGTCAATAACCAACTCAAGCACACTACCCACAAAACACAAGACAACTCCCCACAATGCAAGTACCAGATGCTAATTCTGAGCAAAGCTCTTGCACCATGAAGGGCTCACTGTTGCACCTTTAGAAAAAAGGGAGGTGTGACAGGAAGGTCTTGGAGGCAGAAATTGCTCCTTAGTTGTACTTGCACACAGTGAAGTACAACATGCTTAGGAGACGTATTACTTTTATTGCTGTTGCTTTTAAACACAGACTCATGAACTGCAAGGGAACTGCTGCTGAACACCTTCTGAAAGTCTATGCTACCTCTCTCTATGGACATTTAGTGCTCTGAGAAAAAGGCACTGAAAGACACATTGATGTATCGTTTAGGACATCAGGAAAGAGGGCAGGACAACATAATGATTCCTCCACTCCCAAAACACAAGGATTTTTAATGTCACTTACAGATCCTCGGAGAAACAAAATGGGAACTTTAGTTCCAAACTTCTCATCCAGGGCACTCACTGCAGACATCAGCTGGTAGGCTTGCTTTCCAAACTCCTGTAAACTTCCTTCTGAGTCACTGGAGGTTGCAAAACAAGAAGTTCTGAAATGCATAAAGAAAATCAAGATTAATTACATTCAAATCAAAACTCCCGGCCCTCCCCCCTTTTTTGTTTAGGGCACGATAAACTAACAAAACACACACTTTGCAAGTTCCATTCATATAAGCAATTAAACATACTTTTGAAAGCAAAGATCTAGGACTGAAAATAAGACCAAGCAGAAGCCAAAATCCCATGCAGTTAAGACAGCTGGACAACCAAACACTAAGCAGTTCTTCACAGTATGTGCTTTGACAGAAGATTGTTCAGACAATCTTCCGAATTATTTAGTATGTAAATATTTGGACTGTCTTTAGCACTTCAGACATTTTTAATAGCACCTAATAGCCAAAAGACTTTTTTTCTCTCCTACAAAGGGGGAAAAAAACAGAGGGAAAAAGAACCCTATTAAAGATTCTCTATGGCTTGTTATTGCATATAAAATTGACTTGAGGAAGAACCTATCTGAAAAATTATCAACACAGATCACCCCAAAGGAGAAGGAGAAAGAGAAAACAATGTTCTTTTTCAAATGATTTCAGATCTACAACACAAATCCACCATGTGGTCCTTTCCTGGCACAACAACGTCAGTGTCAGCAGATTGAAACAAAGATCTCTAAAACAAACTCTGTTCTTTGATAGCTTTCAAAGAGCTTGAGCAAAAATGCCTTAATCTCTGAGCATATAGAAAAGGTAGCTGAAACGATAACTTTTTGCAGAGAACATAACATAATTTCTTGTCTCTAATAGGAAAATATTATGCTGTCAGCAAGTACAGATAGACCATTTATTGTAATTTCAAAAGTGTGCATACATGCATGAGAGGCAGAGGAAGGTGTTTCTACTCATACCTGTGAGTACCGATCTCCTTGTTTCCCTCGACACATCTATGAGACAATTAGTAATGCTAAAAAGAACATATGTCAGCACCCACTGTAAGAAGAGAAGTGCTCCCTTATCACTCAGGCAATATAACCTTAGACACATGGTAGCACACCCCACTTTCAAATTCTTTAGGGGTTAACTATCCAACACTGATGCCAAAGACCTGCAAACTGGTATGAAAAAAAGCATATTTCACAGTCTAAGAACGTTGCTCTATATTATTTAAACCATTTTAGGAACTGTGACCATACTTTGTTCACAGACTTTTCCACTGCCTAACTTAACACTTACAGGCTGTCTCTTGGCTTGTTCAACTATTGAGTGGCAAGTTAACAGAGACAGTTGTTCAAAAACAAACTTCAAATTGAACATCTGCAAGATGAAGTGCATAAAAAAAGTCAATCCTTCTTTGATCGTTTGCCTGGTTAGTCAGCCTGAGCGAACTTAACCTCCCATATCAGTCTTCAGGGAAGAATGTTTACCTGGTCCTGCAATTATCACAGCATTCTTCTGTGCCCATAATGCCTGAGGAGACCTTTCGAAGCTGTTTGTCTTCAAAATGAGACAAGATGATTCTGCCCAAGGGAACATGAGGAATTAAAGCAGAAGAATTTACCCATTAAATTAATTCCAGAAAATAATGAGTTGAAATCAGCATCACTGATTAATTCACCAGGAAGCCAATTATTTGGCCTTCATTCCTCTAAAAAAAAGGAAGGGTTTTTTTCCCCCCTGAAAAGTAAATAAGAAACACTTGATGCATGCATATATATTGTATATATTTATATATATATATATATATATATATATATATAAAATACACACATATATATAAAAACATGATGAAGGTCATACTTCTAGATACTGCTTTTAAATATTGAAGAACATGTCTGCATAACACATTGCCTTCGGTTGCGACTGAGCCACAATGTGACTCTGAAATTACAGAAAACATGAAATAAAATACAGTACTCACTTCCTCCTGCAGCTATTTGAGATAAGGTACTTCTCTATTTTTGTCACCATCTTTAGTTTATACAATCGGAACATTTCGTTGCGTATCTCATTTAGACGATGTCTGTCAGTCAAGAGGAAAAATGAATAATCTTAAATACTGATCACTATCCCTCCGTCTCACAATGAAATCGAAACATGCCAGACAGCTGTCTGAATCAAGTTGACTGGAAACAGCAAAAAAAAGAAAACTACTAAAATCAGACCAAAACCTGCCTGCTTCTCCAGAAGCCTGATCTTTGAAGCACGGAGAGTATTCAGGAAAGTCCTGACTCATACTTTTCTACATATGGCAATTTTTCTCAAGAGGGCAGATGGAGAGATCCAGAGCCTCTTCCAACCCCATAAGTCACTAAGCTACAGAAATTAATGCGGAAAGGTGCAGAGCAGGGAGGGAAGAGGCTATACAGGAAAATCCCTCTCAATCTCCAGTTTTCCAAACAAGCTCTGGCAAYTCCTCATCAACACAAGGGGCCAGATTATGAATGTGCTAGGACATTAGCCACCATGCTTTCAAGAAATCAAGGAACAGTACATTAGGACACCTATTGCCTAATTTAATACCCCCTAGGGCATTCCCTGAAAGCAAGCAACTGAGAAAATAGAATGGGARTACCTTGCAGGAGGATGGGGAATTCATTCTGCCCATGCTCTGAGCTGCTGCATATGAGCCAGACCATCCGCACCACACTCCCTGTGGCACACATGGTGTGGATAACAAGCCAATACTGCATGTATTCTCAGGTTCAGCACCACACTACCASAGCTACACCATTTCCAGCTCAAAGTTGAGTGGGGAAAGCTTTTGCCTGCCTGTAAAACAGCAGCGAAATGTATGCTTTCACAGACTCTGGCAGTCTAGGGACACAAGTTCAACCAACTGAGTTGTAAGATGCTTCTGTGATCCTACACTAGCTAGGGACAAAGCCAACAGGAGACCTCTACAAGCAGGATTCTCCATTAAAAATGGATAATAGAGAGCTGCAGATACTTCTACAGCATCAGTGCCTTAAGGGAGACATCTGAAAGCAAGTCAGATGATTTACAAGATTTCATCACTGCCTGCCTTGCAAGTCTTCTTTGGGAAGCAGAGCTGGACCAAACACAGGCTCAGTAAGATTATACTTTTTCTAGAAGATAATACKCAAGCATACTAATGTACTTAGTACTGAACACGTGCAGAAAACAGTTCTTGGAACCACTCTGTTAAATTTGTTATAACTTCAGTCAAAAGTCCCCTGCCTCTCTCTCTTCGTAGTGGTAAGTTTTGGCTATCCACGTCAAATCAGCTGTTCTCAATCACTTACCTGTTTAAAGCCAAGTCTGCCGACGTCCACAACACATGACAAGAAGCAGGAAGCCCATCACGACCAGCTCTCCCAATTTCTTGATAATAGGATTCCATTTCCTTAGGGGCACCATAATGAATAACCTTCCGGATATCTGCTTTATTGATGCCCATTCCAAATGCCACTGTAGCTACAACACACTACAAAACAAGGACCACACAGAGTACATTTTGAACTGAACCTTAAGAACATGTCTAGATTTCTATTAATGCTCAGACACTTGGTAATAACTTCTCACTATGGACTCAAACTTCAGCCTAAAATATGCAGGCTACAAGCTTACACTCAACTCCTACATTACTGTTAGTAAGAACCCTGCGCTTGTGTTCCTACCGCTATCAGGATTATAATAATGAAAGCAACAACGTGTTGTGGCAGATGCAAGAGTTTTTTCAAGCAGTTTTTCCCCCAAAAGAGGGGCACAAAACATATCCTGAAGAGGAATGCAAGAAGCCCCAGGATAATCCTTTGCCTTCTCAGCTGCAGGAAGAAGAAAGCAACTGACAGAACTCAGGAGGGTATAGTTCCAGCTACCACCAGCTTCCTCAGATGGTGTATGTTTTTAAGAGATTTACTAAAGGAATTGGCAACATATGCCAACAATATTACTATCTGCACAGACCAGCAATTTCTTGCCCAGATTGGGAGATACACAGAGTAAACCAGAAAGATAGGCTGGTATTTCCAAATTTTTTTCCTCTGTGTACGTTCATGCAATGACTGACCCATTTTCTACCAGAAACCCTACTGCTACAGATGGGACTATGCACACTTAGTTTTCCATGTTACCTGAATTTCATCCCTCATAAATTGGTGATGGATATTTCTCCTTTCTTTGATTCCCATACCGGCATGGTATGCACCACAGGCCACGTTCAATTTCACCAGCTCAGAAACAACTTGTTCGGTGGTCTTTCTTGAAGGGCAGTAGATGATAGTGGGTCCTTCAAACTCGTACACAGAACTGAAAAAAATAATAGCAACATGTAAAGATGTTGCTAGAACACATAAAGACACAGAAAAGGAGAAGCTACTCATCTGCAAAAGCTCTACTTGACCCTAATTGGATGTAGCTTTTGCAGGAGTTCAACTTCTTCGAGTTTTAAAGATTTAAACAGTTTTTAAATGTTTTCTATTCCTCCCTTATTTAAAATATTTCTATACATGGATAAGATCCCAGGTAGCGTGAAAAGTCATCACCCCACATACTTTAGAGGTACTGCAGCTTAAAACCAGTTCAGCACCTTCCCATGGAGCTGCTTTAGTTCAACAAAATTAAATTTGTGCTCCCAGGTTTTGCTTGGCTTGTAGCGCTCAGTGCTTGGGACTGATCTCTGAGCTTCACCATATGATGTGAAAAGTTTGCCAATCAGCTCTTAGCAAAGCAAGGAGGAAAAGGTGTTCTGCCCCTTTTATGAAAAAATAGTTTGACTGAACACAAATTGTCTGTCCTTTAGGAAAATGGAGTTGGAAGTTATTTTGTGCCTTGACGTGCTCATGAGGGAACAGTGAGAGACCATCCTTCCCTGCCTCAAAAAAAATATTTTTTTAATAACAGAATGAATGGGTGGTGGGGAACCTGACAAGTGACTCCCATTATATCAGAGCCGAGCTCGGTAGAGAACCCAGTGTCTTGCTCACCAGATCAGTTTGAAGACTACCACCAATTCTTGGTACGTTGCAGATAACCTCATAAGTATTGAAGGAACAAAGAGTACAGGCTTAAACCCTCACCTTCCTCTTCTAATAAGAAACTGCTTCAAATCTCTAAGGATATTTCCACTTTGTCGCCCAACTTCTAAGTACAGGTTAGGTCTGTCAAAACTAGTACACGTGACCTGGGGATTCTTCAGGTTCAGACAATTCACTATGTCTTCTCTAATCGAAGGGCTTGCAGTTGCAGTTAAAGCAACAATGGGAACCTGTAATGAAAACAAACAAACAAACAAAAAAAACCACAAAAAACAAAAACCCACCCCACAACAGTGGAATCAAGTAGTCCGAGATCCCTCATTGATGCTTTTTTAGATCATGAGTCGAAACTTAAGTAGCAGCATGAGAACAGGCATTTTAATCTGCTTTAATCTACATCAGCTCAGTGATTTCAAAGAACATAGGCAATATTTAGGCTCCTAGACCTTTGGTCTATACTGTTCAGGAGATGGGATAAAACACTTAAATATAGAGGGTTTTTTCCTGAATTTGTGCGTTCTTTATTTGTATCTTCAGTGAGATTACAGTATTGTTCTGATGTGGTACCTTAAAGTTAGGGGACATTGGAAAAAGCTTTCAAGAACAAAATCTACCGTTCAGGCCTAAATTTTGGACCTTGTGCAACAGTGCTTCAGGAGTGCCTAGATATCTCCGCTGCATGTCCTAGTAAGTCACTTGACCAGTTTCAAAAAAATCCTTAGATAGTAAGCGAGAAGCTTCAGGACAAGATCTTCCAGTATAAAGGGATCCAACTAAATCTTAACTCTAATTTTCAAAAATATCTGGTATTCCAGGTTCAGGATATCTACCATTAAAAAAAGTTGGGGATCAAATAGAATAGTAAGTTTTGGAAAAAACACAAAGACTACTGACTGACAGAGACTGCATAAACTCCAAAACAGCATGGTAGGTAAACCCAAAGAAAAGCAGTATCAGAAGATGAGATCTCAATCTATCATATAGAGAGGGGACAGAATCCTTCTCTCCAATTTGAAATCAAACATATCGTGAAACCTTACCGATGGCAGAGCCTTCTTTAACAAGCCCAAACTCCTAAAGGAATTTCTGAAGTCATGTCCCCATTCTGAAATGCAGTGAGCTTCATCAACAGCTATGAGGGTGATACCTGGGAAGACAAAGCCACAACATGGGCACAGTACTTAAATAGCAAACAAACCAAAACGAGAAGTTGGACAATATGAACCTACCACATTCTGCTCAATTTCAAGCTTTACTGAGAAGACACCTAGCAGTCTGCTCTCCTTTTTGTTTCTAGATGTCTTCTGCTGTAATGACTCCCCAAGCCCATTTTTATATTGGCCTCTTATGTAAGAGAGCCTAAGAGCTTTCACAGATTTTCTCCCACCTTTGTTCCCTTCTCCAGTTTCCAAATCTCAAACATCTCTCTCAATAGGGCAAACCCATGAGCTATCCCCAACAATCAGAACACACTTCATCTTCCCTTTCCACGCTTCCTGACCAATTAACACATGTTGTTTACAGATGTCATTAGCTGTATTTCCTTGATTGCAAAACAAAGCCTGTGAGTCTCAGGACAGTATTGAGGAGAAAAATATAAGCACAGAAAAATATGAGAGGAAAGAGGTCAAACATGCCCCTGGAAAATAACACTACATTTTTTTCAAGTGGGAAAAAAAGACATCCTCAACCCGAGTACAGATACCACATATTCTAATCTTGGCCTTGGAGAGGCCAAGTACACAGCTTCTCAGGTCTCCACAGATGTTCAGCTTGCTCAGCTTCCTCCCAGATGGTCCTGCCTGCCTACAGCACTGAAAACTCAATTTCTGAATCACACAAAAAAATTCTCAGAGTTTGTTCCTTAGATATACCCTACTATTTGCCTATTATGGCAGCTGCATCATTCTACTTGATGAGAAGACAGTTTACTAAGATGTAGTATCATGTGTTTCAAAACACACAATTTTATTATCACATTCTGAGAAAAATCCGATGATTAAAATACTTAAAAGGCTGAAATATGCTGAAGCATTGTTTAGTAACACACATTTTCATCCTATGACTGAGAGATCCTGTTCCAGCAACCCTGTTATCAGTAATTTGTCTTTYGCAAATTCCAGTGCAAAGGGCATGCTAAACACACTACTTGCTTCTGATCATCTTTGATCAACAACATGATCTTCTGATACCATTTATTGGCAGTCACTACCCTAGCCTCTGAGCTGTTTAGTGGTGAGAAGTAGAGGTGGAAAGAAAAAAAATCTCAAAGCATTAAAAAAAAATTTAAGTGTAATTATGAATTTAAGCTGTCTACCAACTTATCCCCAACCTTAACCACAACTTACCAATTGTTTGGTCAAGATCCTGAAGCAATGATAAGTTCCCCGAACAGAACTCTGGAGTCATATATATGACTCTGTAGTGACCCCTACAACATGAGGAAAATACACTGTAACAGAAGAAGTAGTCCCAAACAATTCCACCAAATGAAATGAAAGCATGACTGTCTAGATGATGCAAGTGGGGACAAGGACAGATTTCTGGATGGGGATAAGAGGAAGCAAGCGATGAATGCAGTGGAACGGATGCAAAGCTAGCAGGATAGCAAATGAGTAAATAATGTGAAAGGAAAACAGAAAAGAGGTTTACTAGCTTTTGGAGCTAGAAGGGACCACTGTGATAGGCCTGTATTTGTCACCAGGTTAAGACCTGCGATTCCTGTATAAAACCTAACATAAAGCTGAGTCAACAAACCTCATCTCCCTAGCCAGAGGGCACAGGAAGGTGGCTATATCCCTCCCACATGCTCACATTGCTAATGGGCACATGCAAGCAGTACTGCTGACTGCCAGGTTTCAGGCCTGAGCCACAGTCAAGAGCTTCAGAGACGTCTGATCAGAGCATCCTACTTGACTCAAATACAACTACGTCAGTAGCTGCAGTCCCAGAAAGCTTAGGTAAGACTTACGCTTTGACGCCTTCTTTGATGTTTTTCAACTGAGCTGATCCAAGCAAGCAGGCTGGAATCTCTGACATTCTGCAGTAAAAAAGCACAGTCATCAACCAGCTTAGTTGTGAATGTTTTCTGCCTCACTTTCCAGCCTATGCCAGCACTTAAAGCTAGCACTAATCAAAGCACTTAAAGCATTTATTAAAGAAACTTCAAGCTGTGGGGTGAGAGCATATTTCTCCAAGGATCTCTGTGGAAAAAAACTCTTGAAAAAACAAGAATGGTCAGTCACTATTCCATCCACCCAAATGCTCTTCCACTTCCCCTCCAGCTGTCTCCCACAACACACATGCTTTATTAGGACAATAGAGTCAAGCAGATTAAAACCATTTTCCTTTTGCAAAAGGTATGCTGACTAAAAAAAATTTGAAAAAAAAAAATACGATAGGGAATATTCTCCAATTATTATCTTATGCAGTTCATCACATTCAGATGTCAGTCTTAGTAGGCTCCAATCTTTTACCTCACCTCTAGATCTTTTCTGAGCTACTGGTACTACATCCACCAATTTTCAATTGAGTGGCTGCTTTTTAATGACAGGTTCAATACTTATGCTTACCAACTCAGTCACTTGATATTCAGTTTGATATTCAGTCTTTCTCAGGACCCTTTGACCTCTGTCCTCTTGGTGATTTACTGCTTTTTAATACAGCCACTTGTTTCATCACCTTCTCCCCTCTCATTCCTCCACATTTCAGTCCTTGACAGGACTGCATCCAGACTGACAGCCCAATTACTGGATGCATAAGGCTGCAGAAATTCACTCTCTTCAGCCTTCAAAATGAGTAACCCACTGAGCAGATAGCAAATAAAAAGGCTCTCATCTTACACTGACGGTAACGGTACAATAGCCAGAGAAGAAGCCGAATATATTATAGACATTCTGCTGATCAATACTCAGCCCAAGAGCTGGCTATCATGCCAGCTTAGGTTGTCCAGCCATTCAGCTGCACAAAGTCATAATTCACAGCAGAAAATACCACACAATAGATGTTCTTTAAAGTCTTTGTATCCCTTCTTTCATAAAAGGCATTTTCATTCAACTTGGCCAAGGCAGAAATGACCTAGACAACTCAGCATGACTTCCACAGACTGTAGCACTCAGTAATATAGACTGAATATATCAAAACTCAATAGCTGTTACAATAGCAAACAGGTACAAGCACAGAGAGCACTAACAAGTATTAAAATCATAAGGGGAGTATTTTGGCCACACCTATGATTGCTCATATAAGAGTGATTCAGCATCACCCAGGAATTCCCGCATCTGACCTCCATAACTAGGAATAAGAAAAGAGGCTAAGTGATAGGAGATCTCTTTACTGTTCATCAAGGGATGCCCTAGCAAGTTTTAAGGCAACTCTCACAGGCTGGAACAGCCTGTGAAATTTTCACAGTTTGCTCCACCTGTCTGGTCTGAACAGAAAAGAGCCTGTGGATCAGGAAGTAATTGAGAATGACCCACTTCATGAACCACCCACCATCACAGATCCTTTGCAAATTCAGCCTACAGCTTATCTAGTTGGCAAATGCAGTGATCTTGAGACTATTTACAGAGATTGCATTTGTTTCTTGAGAAACGTGTGTTTTATAGCTGACACACAAACAGCTTGCTGTATGAAGCTGCAGCTTTAAACACCAACAAATGCCACAAGCAGAATCTGTGGGTTTCCACAGTAAATACAGCAGCAGCCCATTACTACTGCATTACTTACGTCAGCTGCAGGACTTGGTCCTCCATCAAAGAAATAAGAGGACAGATGACAATTCCAGTATATCCAGTGTAAACAGGGGGAAACTGGTAGCACAAGCTTTTCCCGTAGCCTTAAAGAAAAACATAACAACAACAAAACCTGAAGTAAAGCATCATGCTTTCTGTCACTCAGTGCAGCTACATAAGACACTGTTTACATCAGGTTGAGCCCTATAAGAATTTGATCCTTCAGCAGAGGGACCAGGATGTGAGACAAATATGGCCTGCATCCATTCAAGACCCCTCCCTACCCCAAGGTCAGTGGTGAAGACAGGGACAGAAATGCAAGCAGCATAGCGGGCTGAGACTTGCAGAGTCTGGAGAAGGAGAGGTGAGTTCTGCACACTCTGCCCCATGATCCAAGTGGGCAGTCTCCAGGTTTCAAAGTCCTACTTTCCCCAGCAAGGAAAAGACTTCGCACATCACAAGCATGGACTTAAAAGTAACTTACCAGTTGCCATGACAACAAGGTTATCTCTTCTGTCTTTTAAAACAGAACTAATCACTTTCCACTGGACCCTTTAAATTAAAGAGGAAGATTTTATTTTTTGCCATCACACATACAACATGTGATTCTGTGAAACTGCATATCTATCGAATTTCAAGTCAAATAAATCCTTCTGGCTATTCAATAGTTTCCTCTCTTTCCATGTTGCATCCAGCCAAATACTGCTTATTGTATTGCAGGAAGTCCTGCTGATGTTACAGTGGTATTTCTCAACAAAAGAAAGATAAGCAATATTTGGTGCAGTCATTCACAGAAGACTACAAAACAAATTCTGTCTCTCATACTTTAATAAATTGACATGCAAACACTATGAGAACTACAGTCATCATCAACACAATAAAGAGGACCTTGGTGTCGCCAAATACAATTTGGATCCTTTTATTATTTCATAGATGTCCATAAGGAAGTACAGTGGGAAAAAAAAAAAAAAAGAATTTACTTTTGCCCCCTTGTTAACAATTAAAACAGCTTTTTCCAAATGTTGCTCTCTGACCATAGATCTGGTAAAATAAAAGCTTTGATCACAGGAGTCTTGCCATCAGGAGAGTCAAGAAACTCATCCTATACTGTGAAAAAGCAGTATTGTAGATACTTCTCTAAGATTTATTTCAATACCTTATTGTGGCAAAGGCTGATTTTCCTTTTCTAAGGCTTTTGCAAAGGTCCAAGGCTGTTAGCGGTTGTTAAAATAAAGAGTAATAAGTAAGTCATCCCAGTTGAAAGAAGGGAAAAGAAACTGTACACTCTGGGCTTCAGTTTAACTGAAAAGATACTTACGGTTTAAAAGAGGAATGCCCAAAGTAAGTCTTCAGACATGCAACTTGGCTTTCACTAGGTACTGGCAGCAATGGATCTTAAGGGGGAGAGAGGAAGAACAAAACAACCCATCTATGACTGAATTTTAGAAAGAAGAAGCAACGGCTTGAAAGACAACAGGCTGCTTATGGTTAGTGATGCCCAGGGCCTAGGATTTGGGCACCTTCAGTAAAAAGAGGTATATCAAATTTTAAAGACATTTATGAGCTGAAATTAAGGATTAAAAAAAGCAAATGGGCTTCTGAGAGACCCTGCACAAAGATAACATATGGCTTTATTAATGAGGTAACAAAGCAGTAGATAACTGTAGTGTACACCTGCATTACTTGGAACACGTTCAGAAGAGGTAATAGAGATGTTTCACTAACAGTGCCTTTTAAAACCTTAGTGAAGTCATGCTAATCAATACTTGACATTAAGTTGTTCACAAAATTGTGGTCTGAAAAGGACACACAAGATTCCCTGATCTTGCTGTTAACATTAAGGAAATGTATTTTTTGAACAACTTTACTTAAATTTACAATTCATATTCAGTGAAAAGCAGCAGAAACCATTAAATTTCCACCTAGTTTCTGTCTGCTGGGCAAGCACGCATTTTCTGTAACAGCCTGTTAGGCAGTTGTTTAAAGGAATGAACCTAACAAAGTTAACTGATCTGTCCCCATCCAGCAGTCTATGTTCTGGCTGGAATCATCAAGTGGTTCTTCTCTTGGTTGATAGTGTTACTTTAGTAACAGGATCCAGAGCATAACCTGTACCACTGTGGAAAGGGGCTATCAGGCAGCAAGGGCTGAAACAAACCAAGGGGTACTTTGCCTCACATTTCAGCCTGTTCTCCCATTTGATTTATCTCCACAGGGCCAGCTCTAAAGTATCAGGTCAAGATCACCCCCAAGCCAGAATTTTCCCAAAAGTCCTACCAAGCAAAGAAGCAGTAGTGGTGGTACCACAGAAGAAAATACACAGTGCAGGTAGTGTCTTCTCCTATGCTATATTCTGAATAGATCTCCTCTATTCTGCATGACCTCAGCATCCCCAAATCACTTTTACTCCCATCAAGTACACACAGTGCCTACTGATCATGGCAAGAATCAACTGTGTTTAGCCAAGGACACCTTCAGCTTTAAGTTTTGATACTGACACATCACCAGGTGCTTCTTTTGAAATCAGGATCAGCTTTTACTTTCCACTTTGACAAACCAAGTACAACATGCCACTATGCCTCCACATCTGCTTCTATAGACAGTACATTATTATTTTTGATTTAATACATACACTATAATTTAAAAACATACCCCAACCTTCCTCTTCTTCCTCCTCAATGCCTTCATCTTCATCCATATCTGGAGCAAGGTTCAACTCTGTGTCAGAGATTTTCCCAGTTTTATCAGACTCTCTATCAGCCAAAACCACTTTAGAATTGTCAACATCTGCTAAAGACTGAGAATTGAGGAGGAGGTTAATCCAGAGCACGAAAGGATAGACACAATGCCTGTTTGAGGTAACATGACACAGTGGCATGTGATTTTTAATCTAATTATGGCATAGCTTAGATCTGTTGGTGCACAGCACAAAGAAAATTACAGTAGTAGAACTTTTAGTAGGAGAAGTTTTCTGTCTTTCAATTGAGGAAGGTAGAAATTTCATATAGAAGTGACTGAGGCTAGCTGCACAAAAAAAATAGAAGGAATGGGATCCCAGTGTCATGTCATGCTCAGTGTTCCTCCAACATGACACTCCAAAGAACACTTAAACCCTTCCTATTCAAGTTAGCTTTTTAAATAAAAAATGGTGTTTCTAGAAGATGGACATGCAGCACAGACCCCTTTAAGACAGACCTGGTCCTTCCATAGAAGGAAATGCAACACCTTTTCCCCAGACCTTTTGTATTTTGCTTCTTATTTAGCTGTAAGCAACACACACAGCCTCTACATGTGTGCAGGCACATCAACACCTGTGACTGCCATAATGGAACCGTTCAAATGCTTCACTTTAAATGCATAAGCACTCTGCAGGATCGGGACAAAGCAAGGGTAAAGACAAGTAAGAACTGACAAAAACACCAAAGAACTGAGCCCTGCAAAACACATGGCTATGAAGCAATTTGTTTGACCTACAGCTCAGGTGAGCAGCATCCATAGTACACAAGCTGCCTTCTCAGCTCAAACCCTCAGGCAAGGGTTTGAATGTGTGATACTTCAAGCAAATCAGCTGGTGAATGATAGTCTACACAAATGCAGGACACAGGTGGAAGGGAAAGTCCAAGCTGGTATGGTAAAGATGTGGCAGGATAGGTGGGATATTGAGGCCTAACACTGGTAACTTGAATTCTTTAGGTAGCCACATTCACCTGACTTCTGTACATCTTTTATAAGCAACCCCCTTTGCTTTGTTCCCTCCCCTCAATGCTGTATTCCACTCTGATCCAAGAACAAACTCAAAAGCACTTACTTTAAGCATCTCCATTTCCAGTTCTTCATCACTTTCAATTACACAGGAGATATTTTGTTCGTTATCTGTGGAAGATGCCTCCTAAGGAAAAAAAGAAAAAAAAAAATACATATTTTTTCCTATCATGAAAGCTATTCCTATTTTATCAAGTCCATTCACCCTTCTTACCTGCTATAAATTATTTCTCTATGCTTTTAACTCTTATTGAAAATAACTCAGCTCAACATTCAGCTCTGATGCCTGCCCATAGTGAAACATGTCTGGAAAAATATTAAAACACAAGTCTTGTGATAAGAAAACAAAACTAGTATCGCCAGATGTGGGAAACACTTGGAACATAAGGAAATTATAATTTGATGCAAGAGGCATCAATCCACATTCAGCAGTCACTAGAAGGGCCACAATTTACAGACACCTTAGATAAAGATCTGCTTTCTATTCATGACCAAGTAGGAGGTATTTTTGACTGCAGAATTTGTCCTCATACTGCAGGAATTTCTTATCATAAGTGTATTAACAATTGAAAGAGTAAAACTAATCAGAGTATCTTGAGTTTCTGTATTCAGTACTAGTTCTCCCAACAGTTTGAAGAGCAGCTCAGTGTTTGACTACCTGCATGAATACTTTCCAGACTCCAAGCCCTTCCTCTAGCTTGCCCTAATTTTCTCTCAGCAAGACAGCCTTTTAAAATCCCGTGGGAAATTAAGGATGAGATCACTTCCTCTGGTGAGTGTTTATGCTTTACAAGGGCTTTTCTCATTACCTCAGGCACAGCTTCATTTAGAAATTCTTTTGCAGCCTGATGCTCCAACATCTGTAGTTCGTGCTCAGTAATGTCTAGTGACATGAAGTCATCTCTGTCTGCTCTGTCCTTAGAATCAGCTGCTGCAGGCCCATCTTTCTTCTCAGTATTATCATTCTCTGCTTTTCCTTCGTTACAGTCTCCCTCCCAGAGGCCAGCTAACGTAGCATCTGAGCAGATGTTGAAGTCACCTTGCAGTTTTTTAGGAAATTCAGACATTTCAGCTTTTTCAGCTTCAACATCTGTGGACTCTGGAGCTGCCCCACAGTTCCTCTCCAGTACAGAAGGGGAGCTGGAACCACCAAACAGTGTGCTTCTTAAAGCATTGACATTTTCTGATATATCAGCTAGTATTTCTGCAGCTCTGGAAGGTAAAATAGGAAAGTCAAATGAAAATGACAAAGTAGTACTGCCTACATCTTATCCCCAAACAAAACTGAGAATTCTAAGATGCTCAGCTTCTACAGACAGATTTCTCCAAAACCTCATTTACAAAGGCTTGTCACTCAGCTGCAGCTTGCTTTCCATCAGAACACAAATCCAATCTCTTTGATGACACTGAAGAAAAGCTACAAAGATTCTCCAAACACAGTTTGTGGTATTGCTCCCACGCTTATTAGAAGTCTGGATACTTGATATAATTAGCAACATGAGAGCCCTGAATACCTATGGAAGTAGGTTTTACTGTGCATTTCAGCAAGAAGTGGATCTAGCAAAGTTCAACTTCAAACCCATTGCAATTAGGTCAGAGAAAAGCTATATTTAATCACATCTAGGTATAAAGGCAATATTTCCCCATTGAGCGAGCTTTGCTTTCTTGTTTTTTAAAGAGGGATGCAGAAATAACAGATAGCTGTTAACACAAATACACTGTGTTGTGTCAGACCTCAGTAGACAAATCAAGTACACAAAACACCTATAGGTGACAAAAAACTAACCTCTGCAAGTTTCCAAGTTGTCCGGAAGAGCCAGGGATATGAGAAGCCAGATCCACTATCTCTTCAGCTAGTGAAGTCAAACGCTCCTTCACATCATCTGACAACATTTCATCTACAAGAAGTGCCACCAAGTTACTTGACAATAATTTGGGTTTAATATCTATACTCAGAGAAGCTCCATTCAAGGAACCCCTCATAAGATCTACAGCTGACACATCAGCCTTCTCAGTGCTTTAGATCAGGCATACTGAATCGGATCAAATTTCCATCTATTTCAGCACTGCATCTCTTCCAGTGGCCTGTTACATATGCTTAGGGAAAGACAATAGAGAACAGGACCACTTTAAAGTGATCCTTCCCCTGGTGTATCCTCCAGCTTCCAGAAAGCTGTAGCAGAGCATGCTGAAGCCTACATGCTGATCAACCTGTCTAAACTTTCTTCTGTGACTTGGTCCAATGGCTTTTTGAATCCACTTGTACTCTTCACTTTTGCAACAGCCTGCATGCAAAAGTTCACATACATACACAGTGTTATGTGAAAACTAAGTTCCTTGTACTTCATTTAAACCTTAACTACCATTCCTTCTCCACCTCCATTTATTTTTTTAATCTCCCCCCTCCCCCAATGCTGCTCCAGCCTTCAGATAAAGGCTGGAAAACAGGCTTATGCTGTTTACTCTCTGCCAGTGTGTACAGAAATGATCAGAATTAACAGGTATGTTTTTGCAGCAGAGTTCACATTTTTCAAGAAGTTTCTTTTGTACAATTGGAAACTACCATCCCAGTGATGCAAATTCAGTAATGTGACTGTCAACAACCTTCCTGAACTTTAATGCAAGGTAAAAGTCTAGCTTATATCAGCTTCCTAAACAATGAAACCCTACTTGCAACTTTCAGTCCAACAGGAGCTGAGACAGAAGTGATGCACAGCATGACTACACAGACATTAACATAGAGCCAACTGTGCAGCCTGAAGGGTATCAACACAAGACTGCAGAGACTGCGCTCCTCTCCTGTTCTTTCCCATCTAGCCCTTTCATCTTGAGCCCCTGGGAGCAGCTAAGTACCACACTTCAGAGACATCACAATCTCTTCTCATGTAAATCAATAAAGAATGAGAAATAAGTTTGCTTACTGTTTTTGTTTGTTCACTTGTGGGACTTGTTTTGTTTGTTTGCTTGCTTTTGTTTTTTTAAACAAGACTGTTTTTTAAAAAAAAGACTGCAGCTGTCTGGAACACAGATTGCTATCTCCTTTCCAAGAGCAGGTCCTGTGCATTTCAGGACTCTTGCAGTATTGGTAAGAAAAGAATCCAGAAATTTAGTGTAAAGTCACTCCTGAGCACTGTTCGAGAAAAAACAATTACTACTGTAGCTTTCAGCATGACAGCATGCTTTGAGAGAAAAGGAAGATGCAGCCAGCACAGAAAAGGAAAAGCTGTTTCTATTTTTAAGCCATATACTACATACAACACTCAGCTTTCCTTATGAAGCATGTAACTGAGAAGTAAAACCAAGATTTCAGAGTCACTATTTCTGATCAAGTAAATAGAGCTGAGCTGATTTGAAAATATCTACGTCCTATTTGCATGCCTCAAAAACAACCCTAGTAAGTAACAAGTACTTTCTCCATCTTAAACTAGATTTTGGTCCCTGGATCAGCTGAATTGATACCAACTCACTGAAGCAATCCCATTAACAAACTGGAATGAGAGCAGGAATTCTTACCATCTCCTCATACAGCAGGAAAATAACACACCAAGACTGCATTCCCACCTCACTCTAGAAAAGTTACACAGTATGGTAACACAGGTCATCTAACAGCCTTTACTGTCTGCTCTCTCTGGAAGCTGTCTCTAATCTCCAATAAATCAGACACAATCCCGACACAAGGATTTTGGGGGGGGGGGGCTTAAGAGGAAAACTGAATGTTCAGTTGTACTTTGAATAAATTCCTTACGCCTGAATGTGTAATTTACCTTGTCTTAAATGAAGCATTTTCTGGTCACCACTATTCATATTTTTCAGTTTTTGATAAATGATGAAGCCAGCCTGAAGAGGAAAGCAAACAAAATTCAGTGACCGGTACTCCGTGGAGAAACCACATTTTAAAGACTTAACAAAAAGAAGCCGAGAATTAGTTCGGCAAGCCATAGCATGAATTCCTTATGAATACCATACATAAGGCGTTCTTGGGTCATGTCATACAACTGTAAATAACAAAGCATTGAGGCAGAGCAATCACAGCCATGCAACATTTCACAGAATGTTTCACAAAGTTGAAGTCCTGACTTGAGGCCAAAACCACAGTGGATATTCTTATGACTAGATCCCAGTTTTATTATCTTATAAAATTAGCTGCTAATAGAGAGCTCTAAGTACTCCATTCCCCATCTCACCATCTGCTCCATCTCATTCGGATTTTATGTAATGCTCCAAGAGAATACTTATGAATCTACCAAGATTAGATTCCATGCGTTTAATATTTCCCTTGATATGAATAACAAGTTCTAACAGGAGAAAGCAGCCTAAAGCCAAGAATGTGCTAATTAGGCTAGGCATGTTAATCAAAGCATCTTAAAGAGGAAGGAGAAACAAGTTACTCCCCAGTGCTTTCCTGCGAGGCTCCAAAAGGCAGGCCAGGTGAGCAGAGTGTAGTGAGAAGCAGGCATTGCCTGGGAAAAGCTAGCTAGAGCAGTTGCACCAGGCATTTCAGAGGACACGAAGCCCCTTTCTGCACTGGTTTGGGTCCTGCACCTTCAGAGGAGCTAACCCCTCCACAGTTTAACATTTAACTAGAATAGAAATATGTAATGTTTTCAGAGTCACAGAAGAAAATACAGAAGGAAAAGTGGGGCAGTGTTGCCTATCTAATCTGATCACAGAAATAAAACCATGAGGGGAAAGAGTCAGAGTGAGGTATTCAAGGGCTTCCATAATGAACAATTTTCTCCCAGTAAGCAGACAGCACTCAGCTACACATTAGTAAATCCCTTCACAGTGCACAGAACTGAGGGAAAACTTACCACTTTCCAAAATTGTGAAAACAGCAGAGACTTCTACAGAGCTACAAAAATTCATATGCAACTGTAATAATTACTTCCTGGTAAGGCACACTGTGGTTCTGTTGTGTTAACCACTGGAAAAGGTTATGTTGCTTGGAAGATGCTTATTAATTTTATCTCATGTATCATACTTAAAAGGAGCTGAGCAGACTGGATTTTGGTTCGTAGGAAGCTTAAAAAAGACAACCAAACAACCCCTTAGGAGAACACACCTGAAAGCACTAACAAGTTACAGTGAACGTCTGCAGACAAGAGAATTGAAGAAACATTATCCAGAAGTGATTAAAAAAAAAAAAAAACCACACACACCTTAAAAAAATACACTTGTCAACTGCATTACTTCTATGTAGGACAGTCACTCTGCAAGAGTTTAGGCTCATTGCACAGAGACAGAGATAAATTCCACATCATTGTTCCATTAAAATGCACTGAGGTGACAGTGTTAAGTTAGTTTGTCCCTTTGGACTGACAAGTATGCTGGAGGAGCGTCCAACTGTTACTTGACAAGTTCAGAGACAGCAGAATCCCCAGGATATCTGGTTCGAAAGAAAGTAAGTAAGAAAAGAGGACCTCATTATAGGCTCAGGGCTATTGTGGTATGGGATTTCTTTTTGCCAAGCTATGTTCAATTTTATACCTAAAATGTCCACACAATACCCTATTCAAGTCATTTCAGCAAACGAGACAGATTATTGAATCAAGTACAAGTGGTAACATCTTCAACAAAGATCTTATGACAGCTCTGGATTAACACCACAGTCTGCAATGCCATTTAAGGCAGAAAAGGGATTGGACAGCAGCCTGTTTGGTGGCATTTCCACTTTCAAACATCCCGTACCCATGGCAGACCACAGTCTTCATATGTTCACTATGTTCTGTAGCAGAAGGGCAATAAAACAGCAGCAAACAGCACATTAGGAAAGGAATTTATAAATAAGGAAGGAATGGCGATCTCTTTGTACGTACATAAGCATCTGTGGCTGCATACACTTTCTGCTTCTCATTCAATGGAAACTCTTCCCAGTTACTACAGCGGACAGACTTATCTTTCAGAAGTTGCTTGCCAAAAAGGTGTTTTACCAGACCATTTAGACTCCATATCTCCTTACACTTCAGCTGGAAACAAAGAAGACTTGTTTAAAGAGGAAAGCAATTGTGCTTAGCAAAATGTATTGTTAAAAGTGGCAAAGCATATTCATTAGGGACACAGAGCTCTGCATTAGTCAGTACAAACTAGTTCCTCAACAGAGTGACTGTTCTTCAGGCCTAAATCTGCTCTTACCATATTAAGAGGTAGAAAGAGGGAGAAATCTCTATTTTCCTGCCCTAAAACTGTATTCTTGTAGGACATCCCTATGTTGCCAAGCTGGAAAGACTACATTAGGGCCAGATTAGCGCATGCACAATGAGATGGTATTGTCACACAACCAGAAAAAAGAAGCATCTGTACAATGTACTCTCAGGGTAGATAAAACAAAAGCAAGAGACAAAACTTAAAAATAAAACTCTCCTTCCTCCAGCATTTTTCAATTATCTACATTTTTAATTAAAAAAAAAAACCTATGTCAAAAACAAAGAATTTGATAAAAAACATAGGAATATCAGTGTTTGCAATTACTGTTTTGTCATCATTTGCATGTTTGAGAAACCAAGTGCAAGGCTTAAAGCATGAAATTGTATACCATGCTAACAGTTATTCAGTCCACTGTGGAACAGTTCACTGGAAGACTCTAGAAGTCACCCCACTACACTGCTGTTTTCCATTGCTTTTTAATCATAAGTGTCATTCACAGTTGCTACAGTCTGTTGTCCTAATTGGCTTTCTTAGAGCCAGTTTGGGAAACTTTCCTTCAGACTCCAAGGATATGAGACTTACAAGCATGGTCCTCCACTATTCTAACTTGAGAGTATTTGCAAAACACGGACATCTGCCAAGCCTAATGAAGCAGTGTGGCATCAAAAGTTCACACTCGAAAATCCACTGTCAAAAACCTGCTAACTGCTGATTTTAGGGCCATCCCTCCCCAATTCCCCCACATTTTGCTATTATATATAATCCTATTCTTTGTTTTCTCAAGCTTCACTTTAAGTTTATTGATAGTCTGTTCTCTCTTTAGCAAAAAGACTTTAAAGTTGCTATCAGCGATGACATTGCTCATCTTCATTAAAAAAAAAAAAAATCCTGGGTTTGGACACTGGAGGCAAAAAAAAAAAAAAAAAAAAAAAAAGAGAGGGGTGAATTCTGGGAACCCCAGGTCGGGGGAGTGGGGGGGTGGGGCACAGGGAAGCTTCTTCTACCACTTGAGTAAATAAATTTCATTTTTATAGCTCACAGTCCACTGCAAACTAAAACCTCAAGGTGGCTTGGTAGTTTAGGAGCACTGCCCTTAATTGTGAAGATGGCTCACATCTGTCTGTCTTCCACTGTGGTTTAATTACACATGATACATGAAGCATGTAACAGAGGAAGGTATGAGAAATACTATTCCTCTGCACAAATCTGTTCTCTACCAGGAAAATATGACTGGTACTACTATCCACAGAAAAAAAACAAAACCAAACAAACAACCCCCCCCACACACACACTCACTCACACAGAGTAAAAGGGAGGTTACTGAGAGACCGAGTACAGGTAAAATTTTGCATACACAAAAGGCAGAAAAGCTTTGAGGGACACAACAGAAATATGAACAATAAGGATAATTTGGAAGGTAATGAACTTTATGTCCTCTTCCCTAATAAACAGGCACAGAGATGTAACTACACTGAAATTCAGGACACGCAAAATGTAATACAGCTTCTAAACAATAGATGGCCAGACCATGGAAACCTCCCCCACATGAGAAGACGTACCACAAACTTAGAAGTCACAGAAAGGAAGACATTTCTATGTCTCTAGATCATCTAACACCTCTGCACGGAGGACTTGTTGGAAGACCAGACTTCCCACACCAGGCAAGTGGTAGCAGAAAGGGGGACTCCCTTCAGAAGGCATCAACTGTTCACTGCCTCTGCAGCATCTCTTTCATCTAATTCTAAAGGTTCAGCCACTGCTGGGAGAGGTACAGCATTAAAACTAGAACCCTGACTTGATACAGTGCAGTAATGTGTCACTAAAAAGTACAAGAATTACATCTGCAGTCACGTTAAAAATGCTGTACCTTCTAAATGAAAAAGGTGAACAGATCTGAGAGGGGGAGGAAAGCTCTGTTAAAAACCTGGCTCACTGTAATGAAGTATTTAATGCCACAGACTTTCTTGAGAGTTCTTCGGAAACTCAAGCTTCCCCTCCTCCCCCCAATAGCTTTTAATACTTCTCTGAATTATTCTACCAAACATGCTTGCTATCAGAATTGAACTCCTATGAAGGAAAGGAAGCTTCCTTTTGCATAGCACAGTAACAAGTAGCCCTCCCAGAACAAAAAGGTTCAAGTTTTACTTTCTCATTAGCAAGGTCAGCCAGCTCCACAAAGCTCTTCAGTCTGATTTCAAAGTCGCTCATCAGCTTCCATTGATCTCCCTCAATTCCTACGCCAACCTTTTTAATTGTTTCATCCTCGAGCAGTCTTTTGAGTCCTTTTGGAAAACCTAAAATAGATTAAGCCCAAACTTTAGAAACTATACACTGAAAGACAACAGATATTCTAATGGAAATGACAAAATCCTAGCACAAGACCACTTGAGAAAGCCTGTTTGTTTGTTTTTTTTTTTTGGTAAAGAGGGAAACTCTTGCAATATAGAAAAGTAGGAAAGAAATACTGAAAATACATTCATTTTGTGTCTGAAAGCAAGTAAAGTCTTCTTTAGACTTCTATTTCATTTGTCTAACTCATCATCAAACCAGATGACAAAAAGACAATGTCTCTAGGGCAAAAAACATTTTAATCTACAGAATTGGATGCACATGAAACCAAATGCAATATTGTTTTACTATTTTCCACATGATATTCATTTCCAATTATTGCCCTTCTGTGTTCAGTGGAAACACTTTATACCGTTAAGTATGGGGAATCATCGGGAGAACAGACTTTGTGGTACATACTCAGTGCTAGCATGCCCCAGCTTTGGGCTGGTCCAAAACCAGTACGTTTAAAACACACAATTAGGCAACCAAATCCTCCACCTAGCCCAGATAAGTCAATCAAAAAGATAATAATAATAATCAGCCCAAATTGATCTCATGGCAATCCCAGATCAAAAGGTATTTTGAAGTTTTCAAGACCAAATAAAAGCACACAGCTTTTAAATCTTGTTTTCTAGAAGAAGAAACAGCCACAGGCACTTGATACCAAAAATGAAAGCTGCTATTCCCCCCCCCCCCCGATTTCATCAGCATTTAAAATTCACAGCTTCTTATTTAAGCATATCTCTTCAGGAACCCACAGTTGGATACCCTGAATCAGTCCCAAGTGTAATTCCAGTACCTACAAACATGCAATATTTCACAAATACAAAGCACTTAGGGTCTTGGTTGGTTTTGACTTCAGGTTTCACCTTTTCACTAAGGTAATAAACACTTATATATACCAGCAATGACATATGCATCACTGATCCTATTTTAAAGAATAATCTCCATGGTTTTATGGCTTCTGCTGATACTCTGTAGAGAGTTACAGAACTATAATGGGAATCAGCTGTACTGTGGACTGTGAAGTTGCAGGTCCAAACCCAAATGTTAGAAAATCACTATTCCAAAGACAAAATTGTGTTAGTCTGTGGCTGCAAAACGCAGACCTTCTTAAGTATGACACTGCCATAGTGCCTCAACCATAACAGACTCTGGAGGACCTTCTGAAGAGGAGATACATATGGAGGAGCTGAATTAAGGCATATAACATATGCAACTAACTTCCTGAACAAGGGCTTTTCACCTATCTAAGAATGTCATCACGAAAATCTTCAAGATAGGAACTTCCCAGTGGAGCACTACTGCTCCATTTCTGCCATGTCATTTAAGAAAAAAGTACTATATGAACTACAAAGGTCCAAGTTCAATACTACAGAGAGGCTACAATCTGAGAAACAGGCCACTTAAAAAAAAAAATTTTTTTTTAAAGGAAAGCAGTGACTAAGAAATGGAAAATTACAAAGAATTTTGCTAAAAAAAATTAAATACGTCTCTCTGTAGGTAGAAGAGAAAAGYTGTTGGACTATATATACACTCACCACATTAAATAAATAAATATATTTAATGCTGCTCTTATTTTTGCAACAAAATATGGTAAGTCCTGTCCATTTGACTAGGTCTGCCAACATTAACAGTCCTGTAAGTCAAACATTCTGAATAACCA
Organism: Apteryx rowi; assembly: GCF_003343035.1. NCBI lineage: Eukaryota > Metazoa > Chordata > Aves > Apterygiformes > Apterygidae > Apteryx > Apteryx rowi. The sequence goes on along the minus strand of NW_020451218.1, from coordinate 111,914 downwards.
GAAATTGGCTGTGGTTCGCGGCACAAGGTTTCTACCTCTGTCAGTTCAAAGTGCATCTCCTACTGCCATGAATGGAAGCTTTAGAAAATGACCCAGGCAGAAACACCATCTTCCACTACAACACGCTTAGCAGCGGCTCACATACAAAGAGCAGAAATGTTTTTTATTCTAAACGTGAAATTATTTGTCTATTTGTTGATGCCGTATCGTATCTCTTCTTTCCTTAGCTTCCTTTCCTCAAATCTCTTTTATGCACTCATACCTTTCTGCCTGCCAGATTGAATAGCCTCCAGCAATTAAGTTTTCCACCCCATTTGCTATAAATGACAAAGGATTGAATGCCACCATTTAAACTATCACTATTATACCTCAGCATACACACCCCAGGGAAATCAGAGACATCTCACAGGCATCCTTTTAATCTAACATTCAAACCAAAGGTTATAAAATTGCATTGGCTTACCCCCATTCCTATTTGGGAGCTTTTATTCACATACATAATGAGTTCAGACTCTGTTGGGCACCCCCCCACCTTCCCCATGGCTACATCACACCAGGTATTCAGAGTTCTTTGTGAAAACCAACGTCACAAAATGCAGGTATTAGGAACAAACAGCACAATGGCCATTTTTGACAGTTTTTGTTATTCAAGCCAAATTAAACAGTGAACCTAAATTTAGATGGCTGTGCTTCTCTTTATTTTGGCACAAAAAGACAACAACTCATCATAGGAACATGCAATTAACAAACAAACAAACAAAAAAAACCTCAAGTGAAATTACTGTTCAGAACCCAAAAAGCTGTATGCTAGCATACAGTGCAGGAGTTGAGCTATGATCTCCTGACATACATAGGTAAGACATCATGAATAAATTCCTGTATTATAAGTGAGAGGAGGGAGAAGATGAATTCCCCCCCTCCCCCCCATCAAAGGTAGCCTGAAATATTTGTTACTGCTCAAGGCCAAAGCTCAGATCAAACAACATGCAATGTGGTAAGTAACTCATGCCCAGACTGATAGGAATAGAGGAAGTACAGTACCTGACATTGAAGAGATGTGAAACAAGTAACATTTTTCCTCAGTTACACATATTTGGATTACAGCTATTTTTGCCATTTTTCCTTTAGTATATGATGGTGGCCATTCAATATCAAATCCAACAGCAGCCCCATCAGATAAACTCCCCCTGCAAAGAGATTGACATTCTTCACGTTTAACTGTCCTTCCATCAGTACTTAAAATATCAGACTTAAGTCATCATACAAAGATGTCTGCGAGAATTGCAGCCAGTACATTCTTCCTTTCACATGTATGGGTCACAGAAACAACTTTATGACAGTTTTCAGCATATAACCTCGTACAGCAGGTGGAATTCCTACTTCTTCAAAAAGCTACACAAAACCTTTTGAAACAGCTTGATTTCTGACAGATACTATTGCATGCAGATGGTAGGCCTCATGAAATAACCAGACACAAAAGGAGAAGGAATAGTTTATTTTTCCTTGAAAGTTTGCTCTTTATTTAGCCTACTGCACTGAAAATTTCAGAATTGAATAATTTTCCCAGAAAGATGAGTTGTGCTATCCAAAAAGAGAAAAAAAAAAATTTGCATCATGAATTAGGATTTCTTCAAACATACAGTCCCCAGTCTTATGAATCCACATGTGCTCTTGATTTAATACAGTTCGTATTTCCTAGTTAAGTCACTGAAAATCATGGAACTATTTCTACCATGTAAGACAAATCTGCATCAGAGCTTGTACTGCACAATTCCATTTAAAGTGAGTGCAGGGTTCAACCACGGTATCTCCCAGGAAAAATCCAAATGCAGAACTACAATCGTACAGCACAAAGACATATTTTGAAAATTTCATTCACTGTGGATGAGTCAGGGATATCCCTCACAGGGATAATTGGTTGTCATGAGCAATAGCTTCCCTTTGTGCTTGCAACCACTGTGCTTTGCCACACATAACCTCTGGTCATACTGGCTATTTTGTTTTCTCTGGTTGACCTCTGGGTACACAAAATGCACAACCAGCAAGGAGAAGCAGACAGAGAAGAGCCAAGTCCTTTTCAGAGTGGAAAAACACACTCCAAAGAAACAGAGAAAGAGCTATTACCTGATATCTTCAGAGAGAAGGGAACAGTCACTGGCATCGTAGCTGTAAACGACAGAGCCACAGAACTCTAGGAATGGCAGCCCATCCTCCAGAACACTCCTGTGAATGTTAGACTTCTGTCGAACAACATTTGGAAGAGGGTCTGTTTCAGGCCACACATACCCTTGCTACAGAGATGCATCAGCACTACAACCATTAAATACTATCCCAAAGCTGTATCCCAACAAGTCTGAGACTCATCATTACTAAAACCTTGTTGCGAAACCACACTCTGTATGCAGGGCTAGTACCACTGTCAACTAATAATTGGCTAATACTCCCTATCAGAAACTTTGGGTTCACTCCTTGATTTCTTTGCTAAACTCCAAATACTTGGACTGAAAGTAGGCAGACTGAATTTGCACCTCAATTTACCTTTTTTGGATTATCCAGCCAAATGGATTCAACTCATTTTAAAAAACAAGCATAGGAAAAAAGCGCAGTTTTGGTGTTGTTAAAAACCCTCAGTGCTATTTCAAATGCTGCAGCACCTCCCCACCTCAGAAATTTGACAAGGAGTGGCCTTTGAAGGTCATTGTGAAATTCATTCAAATTTGGTCAGATTATAAGCCTGAAGCACCTCCATTTGCAGGACAAATTCAACTGAAAGCAGTAGCTCACGTGTCTGAGGATCTCCAAAATAAACTGCATCGCTCTGCGAGAATAGAATTGAGGTAATTCTCAATCAAGTCATTTGCCATCTCCTGGGTACTCAGCTCTGCAACTTCATTAATGTTCTTTTTACACCACATTTTGTGTGCAATGCACAGAAGTAAGCCAAGGGCAGCTCAACGATACTTGAAGAAGAGAATGCAGAAGAAGCAAAGAGCTACAATGTCTGTGGGTAAGCTGCAGTTGCAAAGGATAGGGCTACAAGCAAAGGCACCACAGGGTATGCCACAACTCAGTTATCTACTTCCTTGGTCCTGTGCTTCTGCCAGTCCGTTTCACTATATACTTAACACTGCCAGCTAGATCTTTGTGAAGTCTGTCATGCACTAAGTAAAATCCACAGATTTAAAACCACATGCAGTATTCAAATGGACTGATATTCTCCATCAACTGAATTCTGGTTTATAGTTTTAAAGCTTAAGCATACAAGAGAAGGTGAAATTGAACTTTCCAGTCAGTGCTGTTTTTTCCCAGAAGCCTAATTATCCAACATAGTTGACTCAGGAACTTACTCCAACTGCAAAATATCTGGAAATATTCACCTGCATGCAGAACATTCAGGCTGGTAACAAATATGCAAGTAAGCTATGATGACAGCAATAAATCTTAGTATATGACACTTATCGTACTCTTTTAAGGAACAGAAAAAGCCTGTCAACCAAAAGCATCTCCCTTACATTAAACAGTTTATTAACACAGTTTCAGAAGTGATAAACAGCCTGGAAGAGGGAGATTTCGAAACCACAAGCAAAGATGCTGACAGTTTCCTGTTTACACAAAGAATCATTTCCTCTGGTTAATGAAGGAGAGTTCATCAAAACCCTCTGCAAATAATTTTTTAGGCAACATGCTACAGTACACAGGTTGTGCCAGAGCGAGTGGAAGTCATGTTGTTTTCAACTGACTTCTTTTTTAATCTCCATGTTACTAATTCTTTCTTCCCACTTTGTAGAGGAAAACTACTGAAGAGAATCTTCTGCTTTTCTTTCTTTAATTAGCCTTCTGATTGTTAATGTTCTTTCAGATCTTACAGCTTTTTTTTTTTTAATGGAAAGTTTTATACTTAAACTGCTCATTTATGCAGAAAAAAAATACATCTAGAAACACATTAACTGCTAACACCAGAAATTTAGACAGAATACTGAAGACCAGTTTATTCTTCCAATATTTCCAGCCAACAAAGCCTTCTGAAATTCTGATTTTCTTCATTTGCAGAATTTCAAAATGCCTTACCAGGATAAACTCCTCTGTCAGACTATAATTTTCATTGAATTTTGAGCTCCCAAATTACATAGATGAAAAATACCCAATCTTTAGTGATGTATGGATGAAAATATTGAGTGGGCAATGCACTAAGAGCTCTGTTATACTTAGTACTTTCTGGCAATCTTGAACCTTAGTAAGAGTAGCACCTTTCTAAAGGAGCAAGAGGAACATCCCTGGGTTGATATTTTTCTTTTAGTTAAACAAGCTAATTAAAACAGAAATAAACTGTTCAAAAGTGCCTAATTACAGTTCATAGGACAAAACAACTGTAAACATTTCAACAACAGAAATCAGAAGCACAGGTCTAACTAAATATGTACAGGCCAACATTGTTTTATCGTGCTGCCTAAAAGAAGCTATATTTTCCCCAATGTGACAGCATACCTTTTTGTCACCCAGAATTCCCTCTTGGTTCTGCGCAAGCATCCACTGAGGATATTTATTCTGCAGAGTAGTAGTTAGCAAATCCCTTTCATTCATTTTCTCACATGTCTGTTACTTTTCTTTGAAAGAGAACAAAGAATTAGAAGAGTCAGTAGTTTGTACTGAGACAAGTTATTATGACTTTTTCCATTTTTAGACCAGAAAAAAAAAATCATCCAAGACCACCACCCTGAACTTAAACACTCTGTGCACAAGAAAGGAGATCTACAGAGCTACCCGCACTAAAATGTGGAAGCACTTTACATAATAAAGAGGTATAGAAGAATAAAAACAAATTAAAACAAAGAGAGAAAAGTCTTTGAAAGCCCTTCTGGGAGAAAGAATATTCACTTTGGTTTTATGCAGAACACTGATTCAGATGTAAGAGTATACCTACTGCCATCTCTGGTCAACACAGCCATTGATAATTAGGTTAACATACCTTGGAGTAAATATATTTGCAGCCTTTCGTGAACAGCATAGGAACCTATAACTAGCTTAAAAGCACCATCAGTTGGGTTCACTGACCAGTGAAGGACGCCAAAGGAATACAGATTCAGAACAGGAAGGGGAAGACTCACACAAATATGTTTCCCAAGGGCTGCACACCCCACACACGACCTCAGAGCTGCAAGCACATCAAGAAGGCAAAAAAAACCCATACAGAATTGCTAGGGCCACCTAGAGCCAAACAAGGAGCAGGCTGCCAATCTCTCCAGTTCAGGGCGAGTAAGCAGACAGTGGCTGAGGTCACTTAAAAATTGGCCATGCTCAGACGTAAGCAAAAGGAAATCACCAGGTGGAGGCAGCCTATTCCCAGGGTTTCAGAGAATGGGGAGCATCCCCTGGAACAGGAGGGCTTTCCAAGGGGGAATTGGGAGAGATTTAAACTGAGGCTGCATGCTACCCCAAACTGCAGTGAAGTTCCAGCCCTGACAGCACTGCTTGCTGAGGTGGTCTTTCAGGGAAGTGGAACAGGACTTATTAACTGTGAGCAAGTCAAGTCAGAGGAATCGGACAGGASAGACGACTCCCTGGACTGATTCAAACGTGATTTGGAAACCCTCTGGGAGAGGGGATAAAATGGTTTCTACAGACGACCAGTCACTCACTCTGCTTCCCCCCACTAGTCTCCCATGTGGCCAGCACAGTTTAGCAACAAAATCAGGCTATTACTGCCCTGGTAACAACACCATACTGCAAGAGTGCACACTTACCTTGTAGATACAAACTTCACCCCAAAAGCTTGACTGCCCTTATCTCAACAAAATCCCCCGCTTCTGGCACCCRAACATTACATGTTCACAACTATAATGGGTGACAAACAGTAAGATTTTGCCCCTTGGTTTCCCAGCTGCCCCCTAGAGGCTCCTCACTTTCTCGTCTACCCGCTGGACTCCGCAGCTGCGCTTTCTTGCCAAGAGGAGAGCGGGAACCCTGGGCAAGCCGTGCTACTAGGGATCTCCAGCACTGCAGAATCTCTTTTGATTTCGGGCTGATAACCTAGACGAGGCAGACCTGTCCGCCTGGGCAGCAGCAGAGCCGGGCAGCGCCTCAGAGATAACCCCATAGGGCAGTGCCGTAGTCGCGCAGCCACAACGTAACTCCCTGCAGGACGCCTCAGCTCGAGCCCGTCTGCTCCTGGGAGCTGCAACCGCTGGAAACGAGAGTGGCCAGGAAGAGCGAGCCGGAGCAGGCCGCCCCACACCCACCGCCCGCCGGGCACCCACCCCCAGCTCCCGGAACACTCTCCATAAACATCAGCCACCGTCACTACTCACCGCGCACGGAGCCCCGCACTTCCTGGGGCGCACACGCTAAGCGTCAAGGTGCGCGCTTAATGCGTCACCGAGGAAGCCCGCCCCTCACCCCCCCCTTCTCACTGGCCGGCCTGTCTCGCCGAGTCGCGGCAGCGGGAGGTTACCCGAGGTGACGCGCATGCGCGGCGGGGCGGTGGCCCTTTGGCCGCGGGGCATTGTGGGCAGTGTAGTCCCGGGGCCGGGCGGG
>NW_020451218.1:49684-104970 GCF_003343035.1 Apteryx rowi | reverse complement strand
GTGCAGTGGGGGCAGGGGGTGCAGTGGTGGGAGGCAGTAGGGCAGTGCTGGAGGATGGGGCTGCAGTGCTGGGGACACTGGGACCAGGGGCTGCAGTGCTGGGGGCACTGTGGGGGCAGGGAGTGCAGTGATGGAGGTAGAGGAGCAGGAGGTGCAGTGCTGGGGGGCACCACAGGGGCACAGGGGGCAGCGAGTGCAGTGTGGGAGGGCACTGGAGAAGGAGGTGCAGTGATGGAGATAGGGGAGCAATGCTGGAGGGGCCTGGGGGACAGCGCTGGGGAGCAGCACCTCAGGAAGGACACAGATGGGTCGTGGAGAGGGAATCCAATGCCCTAGAGAGGGCCCCTGTAGCAGTGAGCACAGAGCCAGGGGTCGTGGTGCCAGTAGAGGGCACGGGAGGGTGCAGAGACGGGGACCACTGGACAGGTCCCTAGTGCCAGAGGGGATGGGGCTGGGGGGAGTACCAGAGGGAGAAGGCCGCGGTGCAATGCACGGGGGGCATGGGGAGGGGTGCTGGATGGGAGCAGCAAGGGGTGCTGGGCAGGAGAGGGTCGCCGGGGCCTGTGGCATGAGGCTGGGGCACAGGGGAGAGGCCTGGCAGGCAGAAGCCCCAGGGGATTGTTCACGGCTTGCAGCATTGAGGCTGGGAGGTCGCTGGGAGGCAGAGTCGGAGCACTGGGACCTGAGGGGGATGCCGGGGCAGCAGTTGCGGTCTCTGCCGGCCGCCGTGCTGGAAAAAGTTCGCGGCAGGCGCCAGAAGCTGCTGCTGAGGGAGAGGGCAAGGCCTGCTCGCATCAGGGCTCCAGCTTGCGGGAGGGCGTCAGTACGTGGGACAGTGAGCAGGGACTGCCGGGGACAGTGGGAGCCAGAGCAGGGACAGCCTGGCATCCCTGCGCTGCGATGCTGTGTGTCGTGGCAGGAAGCGGGGATGCCGGCGTCTTTGCAGGGAGAGCTACACCGCGTGGAGCCACCACCGCCGAGACACTGAGCAGGCCCCCGGTGCTGATGTTGTCATCCGTGTCTCTGTTATGTATTATTTCCAGCTGATTGGTAAAGATGGAAAGAGGGAGAGGAGGAGGAGGAGGAAGGAACCTGGGAGGCTCAGGCCTGCACAGGAGCATTTATTCCCAGTCTCAGCAGCAGTACCACTACCCGTCCTCCTCTCAGGGGGGCTGCATGGAGATCCAGGAGCTGGCCTCCAAGAGGGTAGACATCCAGAAAAAGCGATTTTATCTGGATGTGAAACAGAGCTCCCGAGGCCGCTTCCTGAAGATAGCGGAGGTCTGGATTGGAAGAGGCCGGCAAGACAACATCAGGAAAAGCAAGCTGACACTCTCTTTGTCCGTGGCTGCTGAGCTGAAGGACTGTCTGGGGGATTTCATCGAGCACTATGCCCACCTGGGCCTAAAGGGCAGCCATGGCCACCGGCAGGAGCACAGCAATGGCAAAGAGCAGCACCCGAGACGGCGGCAGCAGCACACTCCTCCTTCGCCTCCGGTGTCAGTGGGCTCTGAGGAGCACCTGCACAGTGTTCTCAAGACGGAGTACATTGAGCGGGACAACAGGAAGTATTACCTGGATCTGAAGGAGAATCAGCGGGGGCGCTTCTTACGCATTAGGCAAACCATGAGTCGAGGACCTGGCATGATCGGCTACTTTGGCCACAGTTTGGGGCAGGAACAGACTATCGTCCTTCCAGCGCAAGGGATGATCGAGTTCAGGGATGCTTTGGTCCAGCTGATTGAAGAGTATGGCGAGGGGGACATAGAGGACCGCCGAGGTGGAGGCGATGAGCCCCCAGAGCTCCCCGAGGGCACCTCCTTCCGAGTGGACAACAAGCGGTTCTACTTTGATGTGGGATCCAACAGGTATGGCATTTTTCTGAAGGTAAGTGAGGTGAGGCCACCGTACCGTAACACCATCACTGTTCCGTATAAAGCATGGACAAGGTTTGGGGAGAATTTTATCAAGTATGAAGAAGAGATGAGGAGGATTTACAACAGCCATAAAGAAAAAAGAATGGATGTCAGAGGGGACAGTGGTGAAGAGCAAGAGGGTCTCGAATAGAGTACATTGAACTGGCTGTCTGGCAAAATTTAGAAAAAAAAGGGAAAAAAAAGCAGAAATTGGTGTGAGGAACTGATCTAAAGTAATTTGAAGTTGCCCCTTTTTTTTGTAAAAAAAATCCTTTTTGGGTAGTTATTACTAGCTCCAGTACATAATGTTGCAGGAGTCTGGTTATCAAGTTAAATTACACTCAAAACATCTCTGTATTTCTTATGAAATACCAACCTCCCAAGTCTGTATGAGTCAGCTGCTTCAAGTGTGGAAGACTATGGAAGTATGCATATCAGCACAAAAAAAAAATTGACATTCTGACCTTTAAATAGTCTAGATAAGGCTTGTGTTGCACTTCAACATCATACAAAAAATCTCATGCTGAAATGTAGTGGTTTCTGCTTATGACAGATTTTCTGGAAATGAATTCTGTCTGTGCTCAGTCAAAAGGCTGGGAAGCTTAGCCATAGCGCATTTACTAAAACAGTCAACTTCATACTAACTGCTCATACATGTATGAGGAGAGGTAGATGTTTTGAAATTGGTATCTGCTGGTTACTGAGTTTGAAACAATATTCTGTATGGGTAAAATCTTGATAACTGGTCAGACCTTTATAATGCACTGGTAAAGGGTGGAAGACTTGTTATTTAATTTTGCGGTTTTATGCTGACCAAAATAACCTGAGTATCCCAGGATTGTGAAGCTGTGCTTGAGTTCTAAACCTTCCGAATTAATGGCAATGAATAATAATCCATTCTTCATCTACGTGTTCTGCCCTTGCGAGGCTGATTTTTTTTAATGCATTTCTCAAAATTTCAAAAGATATTTTTATAGTAGGGCTGTTATGGGTTCCAGCAAGCAGCTGTGAAGCAGGTGTTGAATGATTGCTGTTATTGAGATTCCAGGGTTCTCTCCCAAATGGGAGATTAATGCAGTTGTGATGTTAAAAGTGTGAGGAAAGCATCTGGGCATTTTTCTCCTCGTTCTGTGAGAAAGACCTTTTGGGGGGTTTGGTGCACCATTTGATTTGCATAAAAATGCATCTCGATCATATTTATCTGGAATACATTTTCAATGCCATGGTTAAAGCTGCGTCAGGTTTTCTGTCATGTTGATTTTACAGATGTTGTTATTACAAGGTAATATCCATGTGTCCTACCATCGCCTCCTTCCCACCCTGTCAAAGCTGAGGCTATAATCAAGGAGCTGATACCTGACTGCCTACTAGTAGGTCTGCAAAGTCCCACTGAAGACTGTCAGTCTCTGTAACATCAGTTTCACAGGTATCCCCTCTTGCAATATAAATCCTCTGCCCGGAGGGAAAATGGAGGCTTGAAGAAGGTTTTTCAGAATTCTTTGGCATTTCTCCACAGATAAATATGTATCATTTAAGGGACTTTCTTGGCCATTGGGGGATCAGTTCTCCTTCTGAAATCAATGGGAGTATGACTGAGCTCCAGATACTTTAAGTAACGTGTTGCCTACTTTTAAGATGTTTTTTTTAAGTATGCATTACTGTATCGAATCAGATATTTATAACTATGTGAATTGTTTTTTACAGAGTGGCCTCGTGTGCATGTGGACCAGCTGTTTTCTGATCCAACCATTACATGTTCTTTCTAATCTGTTTAGAAACAAATTTACCTGAAACCAAACCATTCTTCACTCTTAGTTTGAACCCACCTGTACACTGCATGGCCACGTGAAATCCAAATGCTATTCTCTGTTACATCATTAACCATAACAGGAAAGGTTGGGTATGCGGGGGTGGGAACTAAGAGAATAATCTGGACTTAAGTTTGGATTCTAAAAGTAGTCAATTTGTTTTAACAAAAAAAAAAAGAAAAAAAAATATAAGCTTGCACCAAAGTCACCAAAGAACCTTTAGGAAAATGTTACGGTTGTGACAGGAAGTAAGAAAGTTAATTTCACTGTTTTAGGTGATATCCCCATTATGTAAAACCACATACAGCAGTTACCGCAAACAAGGATTTGGCTTAATGTCAAAACTACCATCCGTTTACGCGTAGATTGTTCTTTCAGGTACTTTTTAAATGGTATCAAAGGTTTGTCATTCCACCACTTGAACTGCTAGTGGACCGTGATGGATCAGCTGGAGGTTATATGGGTCCTGGTTCATTTTGGCTTTTAGGGCTTCAGTCCCAATGTTTTTAGCAAGTCAAAAATAACATTAAAATAAATTTGTATCATATTGTTGGTATGAAACCAGAGTTTAGCGAATGATTCGTTGATGCATAAGTTGGTGTATCGCTGACTGTTGCTGCCCATAGCAGTGCCTGGAGCAAAGAGTAACTTAGCAGAGATTCCAACCAACAGGAGCTATGAATGTACAAACTTTTTACATGTGCTTTCCCTTTCATGTTCCTGTGTAGCATTCCTCCCCTATAAACTTGACATCTTCCAGTCAAAACTAAATGTTTGCCTCAATGAATAGTAAAAGCTCCTATGTTAGAATTTGCCTAAGTTACGCGTATGTTGTGAGTGATCATACATTCCATGTGTTCCTTTAAAGTTAGTGAAGAAAATGTTTGCTACATGCAAGGTGATTAAAAAGGTATCTTTTCTTCACAGATTAAAAAAAAAGAGATGCAAAATGGCTTTTGTTATTGCTATCCGCTTGCCATTTTGACTAATGGGTAACTAAATGCAGTCTGGTTGCATCTTAGTTAAACTGAGATCAGCATCTGCTTAAACCATTTAAAAAAAATCCTTTTCCTGTGTTCATTGATTGGCCTTCTAATTGCATTAGGTTATTGTAAATATGGCCCAGGAAATCAGCATCTACTGGCTACTGGGTGGAGCTCAATTCTGGTCCGCAGGTACTCTGTAGGATTAACTAATGCATTTACTCTCCCCAAGTGGGTTGCACCTTAGTATCTGAAACTGGATCAAGATCTTCAAGTTAATAGCCGACTACCAATGGGTAAACTGCAAGTGAACGGGTTTCCACAGAAATGTAAAGCACTGATGTTTGCAAATGTTGTCATTTGAGGATAATAACAGACTAACTCAAAATGTAGCAATGCAAGATTATAATGGTTAGATTTGGAAACGGGTTCCTCATTATTTTTGGCAGTGCGTTTTCAGCTTTTGAGGGCAGCAATAATGTACGCTGCTTGTGCGCAAAAGGGCCCAGTGCGATGCTTAGGAATGCTGAATTCTTAATGCATTTTAAATTTTCATTCTTTCTGCCCTAAAACTGCCATGTCCCTTAAACTTGAGAAAACACAAGCTTATTTGCACTAGAAAGAGCGGCCAAAAACAATTCTAGGAGGACAGGGTGAAGAGCGCCAGTCTGAACCTCTTTTTCTCATGAGAGAATTTCATATTTAAGCCCTTACCTCTGTTGCAAAATTGTATGGTCCAGGCCRAAAGTCTGTCAGTCCAATAATTAAATCATAATGCACTTTATATTGTGTAAATAATAGGAGCACATTTCTGCTAGTGGTCTGGTAGGGAGTGCTTCGGTAACGTACTCTAAGAAAGAAGTCGTCTCCTGCATGCACATGTCTGTTAGAGATCTATTGTTGCTTGATCCAGTTCCATTCATACGTTAGAGAAAGACAGGCACTGTATTAAAATCCGACCAAATCACCAAGAATCTGTTTTTTATTTTGAACTTTCAGAGCTGCTGAGCATCCACAGCTCTGGACAGCCTTCGCTGTTGTGGTGGATCCTCAGGAATTCTGTGCATCAGGCTTGAATGTTTATGTTGAGATTTAAGCATATGCTTTTTACCTGTGATCTTGACAAAGCTGAGTTCAGTCGCTCTGTGCTACTTGGCTTTCTCTGCCGTTGGCACTGAAACTCTCGCAGGCCCTGGGAAGTTTATTCCAGGTGCAAGGGACTGTGTGGGCTTCTCCTGTGTTGCAAGGCGACAGTCGGTGTTGACTCCAGCCCCTTTAGCATGAGCTTGCTTTCTCGTTAAAGTACTATTACAGGAGAGCACTCGGGAAGAGTCAGAAAGCTTTCCGCACTGGTGCGGCAAGGCTCGCCCACAGGAGGTCCCAAAACCGGTGACCACATAGACTGTCCCACTTGACAAAATGCAAAAAAAGGTGACAAGACCTTGCAGAGATGTCCAGCCCGGGCCCTGCTGAAGCCCCAGCCTTGCTCTCATGCCGGAGAGAGGCTTGTTCTCAAGCAGTGAAAGGTAAAAACACTGACTCATAGCCTGGATGCGTATTTCGGATACGTTTCCTTGATGCGTGCGGTGTACTTTACCTAGAAAGAAGCTGCGGTGGTATTGGTAATATGCTCTTTGTCATAAACGTTTTATATGTATTCAATATATAAAAATTCATATTTACATATAGGCATTAATATATTTACGTGTGTATATTGTACCTTGTATTAGCTCGTAGCGAAATAATCTATTTATCTAAAGAACACAGTCTAAAGATGGGGCRTAAAAGGCAGTTTCTCCTACTACGAGTTTGGATAAACGTGTTATTTCACTGAGAGCTGTTCGCATGGTGTTTATCATGGCTCTTTTAAGATTTCTGCTTTTGAGTGCTTTCATCTGGCTTTCAGTGAAGGTGCAAGGGAAAAAATAGCTGAAAAAAGGAAAATCACATACTTTGAGGCGTTCGGTTGAACCAAGGGCTGTACTTAACTGACAGCTGCATGTACTGCAGGCCACATTTTAAAATCTGCTAACTCTGCAAACCTTTAGTACAATGTTCATAAAATCCCAAACATGCCGTTAGTGTTAAAAAACTGGCCTTTATGCAAAGAACCAAGCAATTACCAAAATCAGTGTTGGCATGCTTTTTTTCTGCTACAGACATCTTAGTCTGATGATTGCATCATTTTTCTCCCATGGCCTATTCGAGTGACCTAAACTCATGAGACAGAGAGCTGGTAGTGGTTAGGAAGCCTACTGCTCAGTGGACTTACAGCCCTTTTATGCAAAAGTGTAGTAATTTTTATAGCAGAAAAGGGTTTATTATTGTGTGTTTTTATTGTGGAGATCTTGTACCTTCTGGAAAATGAAGTAATAAGCAGGTTTTAGCTCCATTGCATTCATACCTTTTTGCTGTTCGTACCATACATATGTATGTACAATTTATACAATAATTCTTAAAGAAAAGTATACCTTCCATTTAATTTTCTATGCTGTTTCCTCCAAAATTAAAATGGCCTTTATTTTTAATTACTTATTTGTTGTGGTATTTAAAATTCACCTTTCCCCTCCTGCCACTCCATTCCCTTAGTTATCTAAATAAGTGTGAAAATATGGATTATACTTAACATATCATAACATATCATAAACTACTTCCATTTTAGTCCTCTTCATGGATGAATTCAGCAGAAATCTTGGAAAGATCACAATAACACAGCTAAGGATTTAGCAGTTTGTGTGGATGTGTATGTAATAATGAATATGTCCAATACCTGGACAAACATATTCACATTTGCAAACGCAAGTGACATTGTAGTCCAACAGCCTTTGCTGAAATAAATAATATTATTGGAGTTAATCCTAGCAACACGAGCACTTGCACTGCAGTGCAAAGCCAGTCCGATGTATCTCGCGCTGCTTTACATCCAAATTTTCCCAGATATGCTGTCTTTTTTTTCTCCCCATAGGTTTTGTGCATGTGGGAGAAAAAAGAGAATGTGGCCGTTCCCTGAGATTTCCAAGTAGGAGCTGTCTGACATTAGGAAGCTCAGACACGTCTTGCGCGCCCTGTCCCATCTGAGATTTCCCCCAAGGTAATGTGCGAGCCTGAAACATTTCTATAATTCCTCTGTAGGCTCAGACCTTAGGCCTCATCCTGCTGGATGGGCACTTTGGCAACAGATTTAAGCCAGTGTCCTTATACGAGTGGATGCCACAGTATCCACAAGTTATTTCTCAGTTGCTTTTCCATAGGTATGCCTATAGGGCATATTCTCTATTTAGCAATGACTGTATGTTATTTATATTATTAATGCTATCTGTAGTAGTCTCTTTGGTTGACTGCATTGTTCTTTTGTTTTTGTCTGGAGTCATTAAAATTTCTTTGCGTAGTTGCAAAAACAAAAACAAACAAGTCTGAGTATCTGGAGAAACATAAGATTTCTCTCTTACACTTTTTTGTTCTTTATGGTCGTGAAACAAGGGTTTTGTGAACTTTCTTTGTTTCCCTCTACATCCTAAGTGCTTGTAGTTTGTTATCTCTTAATCTGTTGGTGCTATGAAATCATAGCTGCCGACGTTCTTTATAGTAACTGTCTTGCCTAAAAACAGTTGAATTCTGTAGCGATCACAGGAAAAAGCCCCCGCCAGGGAACAAGGTGCTTCTGGACTCAGGCATTTTGAAAAAGTTAAAGCCAGATCTTTTATCACTATATCTCTTCAAAGTGTGCAGAAGCTTCAATAGGCTGACACAAATTTTTGGAAAGTCATTTTGGTGCTAGCAGCTGTCATTGTAATAGAATTGTTCTTCCTAATATTTTGTCACACCCATGTTCGGTTCCCCACCTGTATCACCATAAAGGCAACAAGATTTATTAAATCCAAATTCAAAAACTCCCCAGAGAACAATCTGTTCCATGATAGGTATAGGTAACTTGAATGGTTTGCACGTAAATTGAACATAGCAGTAGTGGCATGCAACACAAAACATGAACAGTAGTGTAGCCAAAATGGTGTGTTTTCAGTAAAATTCCAGCTGATGAAATATGGCAGATGAACAAATTGTAAGGTAGCTTTTCTTTGTGATGCTTAAAAGCATACCAAAAGCAGTTGTTTGGCCGGATTTCAGTGGGGCAGGTTTTCCTTCTGACTCTTTGAGCAATTCGCAGTCCAAGCGACACATCTGTTTCACAGGCCCAGCAAAGTTCTTCCATGCCTGGCTGGAGAAGCTCATCAGCCACAGCTTCTAATAATAACGAAAGTACTTTCTTCTCTGGCTACACACCATATTTGTGTTCTTCCATAGAGAAATATTACCTTTTTTTTTTTTTTTACATAAGTGAAAGTCATAGATGGCATTGATTAAAAATTGATTTTCCAAAAATGTCAGGTTTTAGCACTTTGATATCATTTTGGCATTTCTGCGATTAATGCAATTGGATTGTTCCTTCCACGTGCTGAGGCATCATTTTAAACATAAACCCCAAGCCTCATGGGACTTTTATTTATGTTAAATTCTGGACCTTTACACGCTGGATTTCTTTTCTGACCTTTTCCTGCTTGTTGTATGTGTTTTGTGTTTGTGTTGTATGCAGAGGTCCTGGCCTGGGGCACCCACTGGGGTGCCTGGGCACCACTCCAATAAAACTGTCATTAATGACATTCTGATTCCCCTTCCTCTTTGACAGGCTACCTCTAAATGCTTAAAGTGGTAAACGGGAATTGCTAACTCTTTAGAAAGTAGCCACTTTAAACTCTTTGCAGAAACATATTCTGTCTTTTAGACATCTCAGACCTACCCTATGTACTAGCAGTCAACAGGGAAGGATAACAGCTCCTGGGTTTTAGTTCTTGGTTAGAAATACTGCCAGTTAGATTGGTTCTTTAATCAATGTGGGGCAAATTTGTCCTGTAGGCAGAAGGACTTTGTGTCTAGCTGTTTCTTAATCTTGGTAATTTACCATAGGTGGATTAATTTGGGAAAAAGATCACTCTTCATGTCAGTTGATTGAAGGCAGCTAAGGCTTTCTGCCCAACCCCACTAAGCACAGTGCTGATATAACATCTATGAATTTATGTATGTAAGCACACAAATTAGCATAGAGGGGAGAGAGAAATACTAAAAAATATATATATACAGGTATATATATAAAAAACAGTAATCTTTTTCCTGTTTCCAATAGGTCCTTCACTTTTGATATCTTAAAATTTTTAAATGTCATCTTTTCCATTTTCTACATCAGATATGTCCAACAAGCGATATGAGCAGGGAAACAGATCTCATAAGCAATATCAGCTGAGTATACTATTAATGCTAATCCTTTACAAGTTGCGTACAATAGACTCTCCATCTGAAAATGGCAGAGAGGCTGCAGGGTAAAAGCACGGGTTAATCCCCGGATCCTGTGCATATCCCCATCTGGTCATGTTTTTAGTGTGCGCTGTTGGCAAGGCACAGCGGGAGCAGGGGAGTGAGAGCAGAGTGAAGCTCTTCCTTTGAGGTAGAGGAGGGGAAAGGGAGTGGGGGGAGAGCAGCATGGGCATGACTCGTGCTCTGGGGAGCTGTGAGGCATGGTGACTGGTGTCTGTGATGCCAGGAATCGGTAGCGCCATTGGTACTGGAAGGTGTTTGCCCGCAGAATGGGGCAGAGTGCCCAAATCCCAACCCCCCTTGCAGGGACCAGGCGCGGGTCTCCTGCCACTTTGGGGCATGTCTGTCCAGCAGTAGTGCACTGCTTCTGGGAGGTCGACTAGTCCAAGATTCTGCAGTCCTGTGGGCCTGAAGCATTTAGTCTTGCCAATAAATCCTATCAGGGCCAAGTTGGTGCATGTGATGGAAATACTGCTTTTCACTTTGCTTTTCGCAAGACTCAAGTAACTTTACATTTACTTTGCTAGAGGAGACTTAGGCTTGCACAGGGTACGTGCAGTAGCTTAGGGGAGCATACAAGGGTTGGTTGCCTGCTAAGTTTGCTCACGCATCTTGATTTATGCATGATTTTGTGTGCTTTTCACAGGAGCCTTGCTCAACTCACTGCTTAATGCTCCATGAACTGTTTGGGACTATGTAATGGAGGACAACATTATCTGTAGGGTGGCTGCTCTTTTTTGTTGCAGAAGAAGAAAGGTGTGGCAAAAGCTGGAAGAGATTAGAGGGAAAGAAAGGATGATCCCTGGTGAAAGCAGCTTTCAAGAAACAAATTCTGTGCCTGACTTTGCAAAAGGGTTTGTGTCAGTTTGCAACACTTTGCAGATGATCACCCCATGTATAGCCTGATTTTTTTTTCTGGACGCCAGTGTTGGTACTCCGAGGTCTGATGTGCAGAAGTGGTAGGTGTTAATGGCTGTTGAAAACTGTGCTTTCAACAAGCAAAGTGCTGTATAATTGCAAGTACTGTGGAAAATCTGTCAGCATCTCAAGCTAGGCCCTCCTGATAATGGAGACTGCATAATTTTGTCTTTATTCTGCCTGTGCCTGTGTTCCCCAGTGATCAGATGGGGTGACTGATACCTCCCTACCTCAAAGGGGTATGATAAAGATAAGTTCATTTGACTTTGGAGTTTGTGAGATGATCAGTACTGATAACCTCCAAAAGCAAAAGCAAGAAGAAGAAATTTAGTGAGGAACATACTGAGTAGATATTCATGCAGTGTTTGGAAGGTACACATAGGTTAAGTTTGGATTGTGCACAGGATGGTGGATGAAAAAGAAACCTGTATGCTGGAGGAGAAGGGAAAGTTGTAAGAGATAGCATAATTAAACTCTCTATGCATATGTCCAAAGGTCAGAATTGAAGTTACTCAGTCCTTAATTCTGGCACCTCCTGACTTGATTGCTCAGTTTTATGGCTTTTTTTTCTCTGCTGTTTTGTATGAAACTACATTGGCATGCTGTCTTCTCACAGAAAATGCTGGGTCGTTAAACAGTTCTGACTTGCTGGTGTTGAGCAGAGCCTCTCCTTTGCCTCAGACTTCCCTTGTCTTCCACAAGACCATGAGAAGTCCAAGGATGAGGAGGGTGAGAGGATGTTTTATAAGGTGTATTAAAATAGTGCTGGCAGGGCTGTCAGCTGTGTTCCCCCGTTCAAAGGTGGGACTGGCTAAGCCAAACCATTCCTTACCCTGGTTTTCAACCCAGCTGGCACTCAGCAGTCTGCAGAAAGTTMAAAGAAAGTAATTCAGTTGACACTAAACTTAAATTTGCTATTTGATGGTCCTTACCTATAATAGTATGTTTCAGGGTCTACACAGCAAAGAGCATCTATATTTTTTCCAAGTTAAACAATTGGTCAAATCAGCTTTTCAAGATCTCCAGTGATGGAGATTCAGAGCCTACTGTTAGATAATGTTCCTCCTATCGAACCCATATTTCACTTGCTACCATCTAAGTCTGTTGCTTTTCATCTTTCGGGCATGTTCTGTGAGAGGAGATCTGGAAACAGTTTGTTCCCTTCCTTGTAGCAGCACTTTTACATAATCAAAGACTGTTGTCAAGTCTCTCCTGCATCCTTTCCTAAGCAAATACAAAGCCTTCCACCAAGGGTAATTTTTAGCCCTCATCTAGTTCTTGTTGCTTTATCTAGACTTTTTCTGATTAGTCCATCTCTTTCTTGAATCCAAAACTGGGAAAAGTACCTTCGCTGCAATCTTACCAGGTTTGAGCAGAAGCAGTACAAGAAGCAGTTTGAGCAAACAGTACAAGGGCTTGTACACCCCAAATGCTGATTTTTTGCTACAGCACCTCATTGACTCGTGCACAGTTTATAACTGTGTCCTCCCAAGTCTTTTTGGTAGAACTGCTACCAAAACAGGCATTTCCTACTCCATATCTGTACAGAGGCTTTTTTTCAACTTTAACACAGAAGCTTGCATTTATCCTGAGCTAGTTGCAGCTTATCATTTTCCAGATTGTTTCTTGAGCTTGTCAAGATCAATCTCAGTTCTAAATCCATCCCTCTCTGTGCATCCAGTCCTGCCCAAGTATGTGCCATCTGCAACTTAAATCGTTCTTACCCATTATCAAATCATTGAGTCAGACAGGGAAGAGTTCAGTACCCTGGGCAGACCTCTTCAGCACCTCACTTGATGCATCCTGCCAGATCAACTGTGATACTAATTAAAAAGACTAATTACAGAAGTCATAACCACTTTCTCCATGAGGCTGTGATTTTTTCCAACTGCTGACTTTTGTTTTTCCCTGCTTTTTCCAAATAGGCCATACAGAATCTAAACAGTAGTTCTTGCCCTTCTTTAGTAGTTTTAGAATACTATAAAAATACCACAGTACAAATTTTACACAAAACTTTGTGATATACATCTTTTTTGTACATGGTAAGGCAGCAGAACACCATCTAACATTTATGCCTCTGCTTATATCTAAATAGGACATAGAAGAATAGCCAATCAACAAGCATTCTCCTAAATATAAAAGTTATTTTTATTGACATTCCCGCCACCATCTTCACAATATTTATGATTTATATGGACTGTTTCAGTGGTCATGCCCTTACTATCTGTAGGTTCTCCTTTTTTGGCACCCACAGTCTTGGGTTAACCATGAGTGTCTGATGTAGAGAAAAAATGTGTTATTGTAAATCAGCCTTTCCAAATCCTGGTAAGGTAGAAACTGGCCACGATCTAACTGGCAAAAGAAATGCTATTGGGTGAACTATGATGTTCAAGGTGTAAGAGTTTCCTGTAGTATAAACAGGATATCTGTTTAAGCACRAATATGAAGAACGCATCTAGTGATTATATAAGTTCCATGTGTCAATTTATTTTGAAATATAGTCTTTCCCTTGTATCCCCAAATCTTCAAGGATTGTTACATAAAGGTATAAAAATTATTTTCATCRTGCAATAATTTAAATATTCATGGAAAATACTTGAATGAACTTTATTAGTGCTAATTATGTTTTTGTCTAAATTGGCATTCATCTGTGCTCTTTCTGCCACCTTTTTTCCTCTCCTGCCATACCCATTTGTATTTACATTGTCTTTCCCTCCTCATGTTACTTATGTGGCTTTGATTTTCAGCGGCATCATTTATGCATTGCTACTGGTTGTTTCATACAAGTTGGGATCTTGAAGTAAAATTGGACAGCTCTCAAATTTCAGTTTTCTGATAGAAAAGGTATGACTGTCAGTTTTTTAGTTTTTGCCTGTCAAGAGTTTTCAAAACCTTGCAACAAGCCATCTTATGGTCTCAAGAATGACAATCTGCAACTATTTTAAATAGGGAATGGAAACACATTGTTCTCAGTGGGTGAAATCCTGGCTTTTTGGAAGTCAGCAAAACTCTAAACATTGACGTTCACTCGCATCTTCTACCTGAGCTGTTTCTGCTTGCTCTGGATAAGTTTTAGGCACCTCTTCTTATTTCCTGGATGGGGAGCTACATGTTATACTGTACAGTGAGTGTTTCGCATATCATGTCATAATGTAGTTGTGTCACCATCTCTTTCCAAGCCATGCTACAAGTAGTGCCCATCCAGTGATGCGAGGTAACTGTCTGAAGAGTTCTAGGTTTGTGTTTTTTCCAAGTCCCAGAAGCTTCAGCTGTGTGGAAAGTTAATTGGATTTTCCTTAGTAACATTTTTATTGCAAGGTGATCTGACAGTTTTGTGTAGATATAACTATAAAGAAGCTCCTCCTAGTATATGCAGGTTCTCACCTGGCTCTAATCACTTGACACATATATCTGAGCGCCTTCCAGAAGAGCAGTTAAGCATATGACTAACATCTGTCACACCACAGTTGTTCTTTCTTTTATCCTCTTCCTAGGGAGAAGACTGAATGTGCCAGTGTAGTCCTGGTATTTTTAACATAAATTAATTATCCATGCTGTTCGCCGTTAATGTTGTGAATGGTGAGCTGCAGCACAATTCATGCAAGCAGTGGCAGACCCCGATGACTTCCCATCGCAGGAGCAGACCAGACGGCTGGTTCCCAGGTGGCCACAATTGGCTTTGGCACTCAAGGCTTCCACTATGGAGAGATTTCCTGCTGACACTTGAACCAGCTCAAAACTATGGGAGAGGGCAGTCTCGGGGGTTGTTCACATGACAATACTTTAGACATCTGATTTGAGTCCCCCCAATCACCTTTCCAAGGCACCTAAATCATATGTGCTTAGTCAGCCTTTCTGAACAGCCCCCAAAGTCTCCATAAGACTGACGTGATTTACTAGAAATAGCTTTGACAGCTGGGTTCTGCCCAATTCTTTCCTGCATTTGGTGTCCCGGGCTCAACAAAGCCCCAAATCTCTCTCTAAACAGTTACTACCTGATGTAAAAAAATCATCTCTTCTCCTGAAAGCTTAGAGAGGAGGTATAAGGCCAGAGGCAGCGTAGAGGCTTGGGTGGAGGGGAATAATAAAGCAGGACTGGCTTGCAGGTGGTCTTTTTGCAGTATTTTTGTTTTGTTTTGTTAATGAGGGACTTGAAGGAGAGCAGTTTTGTGGCTGGTTTTGGAGATTCCTCCCAAGCATGAGGAGCAGCTCTCCGAAAAAGGTAGTACCAGCGAGCAGGAATTGGCACCTTAGTCTGCTCAGAAGTGGGAAATAGCCTGTTGCTGTCGAATGGGAGAAGGTGCAGGATGGGAATCAGGAGGGACTTGAAAATGAAGATAGCAACTTACTTTCAATGTGCCAGAGAAAGCTTTTTCTTCTGGTGTCAGGACAGTCAAAGCACCTGAAGATCAACTTTGAGCAGTTTCCAGTGACGTGACGCCATTTTCAGATAACAAGTCTTCTCATTCTGGGCAGAGCTCCCCGAGCTAATTTCTTTGGACCGTAACCTCCTTGCACTTGTTGCTGCGTGCTGCACTCGCAGCAACCCTAGCCCAGAATCGGAAACAGCAGCCCAACGCATCTCCTCCAGGCTATCGGGCAGCGTCACCTGTCTCAAACCCTTGGTGCAAGCTCACCTCTCATCCACAGAGCTTCATAGCATCCTTTAAGAGAAAATGATGTTGACAGAAGCTGGCCTTTTTAAGAGAATGTGGTTTTTTTTCCAATAGTGCTAATCTCAAAGGCTAAAGGAAGCACTCACTGTTGGGTCCCATTCTCCATTTCATGTGTCTGAGGATAACAGTGCTGGCATTTCAAAAATCCCTCAGATAGCAGAATTCGTTGTGTTCTCTGAGTCCGGTACTCCCTGAGAAAGTTTTTTATAAATGTAGTCTAAAAAATGATCCAGCCTCATTCCTTCCTGAAATTTCACAGATTGTTTCCAATATGTTTTTCCATAAAGTCAGAGTATCTTCTAAATTTTGCTGACATTCTTTTATAAGACCTTAATACTGCAAACCAGATCTAACAGGTTGGGCAGATGGCATCTTGTCATTTTCTTTACTTTTTAATCTACGCTCACGTCAAATAAATTTCCAGTCACGTCTGTTCCTCTTGGCCTGATCTTTCCCGATAGTTTTTTGAGTCCTGCAAGGTACAGCAATATCATTTTGTCCCCCAGTTTTCATGAGGCCTGAAGTAATTTTCAAGTCACATGCTCATGTTATTTCATCAAGAACACAACAAGCAGGAAGCTTTTAAAATTGTATATTGAAGCTCATAGTCAAGTCTGACATTGTCATGTGAAAAGAGAAGAATCATTTCAACTGAGTGTACAGCAAATGCCGTATTAGAATACTTAGCAGAAGTTGTGTTGTGCTACAGTGCGTAAGGATTCATGCATGGACGTGAAAATAATCTGTAAAGAGGGCTTGAGATAATTCCTAGGTTTCCACCTGTCCTTTTGTCTGCCTGCCGGGAAGGACATCCTGAGGTCCGAGGGCCCGGTTCCTCTGGGCATCCAAACCCCAAGCTGTCCTGCTGGGACATGGAGGGCACCAGCTTTTGTAGCACAACTCTGCTCCAGTGCTTGGGCCCTTTTCTTCATCTTTCAGCCATGGAGGTAATTGCAGGTCGGTTCCTGCACCACTAATTCTGGACGTGGGGCAAAAAAAGGACATGCCTTTCTGAGACATGGGCTCTCCTCCTCTCCTGTTCAGGCTTTGGGGGTGTTCCTCCTTCCTTTAGGTCCAGGGCTTCGCTGTTGTAACAAGGCTTTTCTGGGTTCTCATATAGCCTGTAGTTACCTTCCATCCCTCATATTTCCATTGCTCTCTGTTCTCAAGAAACAGCTGAGTAAAACTGCAATTACCCCTGTAAAGAATTACGGTCTCATTTTCATGTTACTACTGGATGCAGTTTGTCCACATGACAGCAGAAGCACTGAGCTACTGTTTCAGATTCAGAACAGCGATGCTGCCTCCATTCATATCTTGGGAGATGTTTTTGTTTTGGGAAATGCTAATGTTTCAGTTCTTCAGAAGATGACAATCTAGCCCCTTGCTCTGCTAGCCGTAAGATCTAGCCAGTGGCCAGGGGCTACCATGGAAATAAATTCTGCAGCCGTGTGTAAAAATCTTAGTAGTAAAATTATGGATTGTTGCAGTGAAAATACACAGAAGCAACCATTTACACTCAATGTGCAGTCAGCAGATRTATTTCTGTTTGCGATGTATCCACAATGGTTACTTTTTTCTCTTCCAGATTTGTGAATACCCCCAAGATTTTTATAGCAATGATCAGAACAGATATTTGCAGCAGAACTGAACTGCCCCTGAGGACAGTCTGTTTGGTGAGGTGCCAGTAAACTCTGGGAAGAGTTTGAAAACTGCTAGCACTTGGCTGCCGCCAATTTTAGAAGAGCTTTTCCCAGGCATGATCTTCAGTAGGGCTGAGCTGCCAGGGTCCTGGCAAAAGTGTGGCTCGGGATCTGTGAAGTTACCGGTGTGTGGATATGGACTCTACCGGAAAAAGCTCTGAAGGGCTGTTCAAAGGCGTGTATATGGTATTGTCTGCCACAGTATTATCCCTGGAATATCCTACCTTCGTAGTCTTTGGTAAATTCCTACTATTGGGTTCTTTAAGGGATCATACCTCCATTAATGAATGCTTACTGTGTGCTGGATTTGAAACACATTTCAAAGCAGACTGAGGTCATTTACAGCAGCAAACTGATGAAGAAGTCTTAATTTAGTTCACTGTATTAGTCCTTATCCTGTATTCTAAAATTTAGTTAAGATATGCTGCTTGCTTTTCTTTTCTCTTCACCTTTTGCAGTGGGTGCAGGGTTATGCTAATGTGCTGTTTAAACCAGGCACTGCTTCCAAGCAGTTGCATGCTTCTTGTATTAATTCTCGATTGCATGTGCAATTGCCACAAAACTGCTTCTCTTTGAATTTCTTCCAAACCTTATACTTGCTGCGATAATCAATATCAACATGATAAATGCAGCAGTGCTCAGCACCCTGGCATGGTTTAACTGTGTGTTGCATGGCCCGGATTGCAGGTCATCATTTTGTCCACCTATCTGGAAAATATGGTTGTACATGGTTTGGGCAGACAATATTTATGACAACACAACTTAGGATACCCAAGTTGCAATGAAAAAGCACTTTCTTTTCTCAGAGACCCGGTGGCGGGAGGGTTGCTAGGGCTGACTGTCGTGTTCCTCTAAGCTCTGATGCTTTTGCATATTCAAAATGGTAAATACCAGAGAGGAACTAAATGCAAGGCCCAGCGCTAAAACTTTGTTTGACTAAAGCAATTATATGTTTCTAGTTTCTAAATGCTCACTGGAAAGTGAATTTTCTCACATCCATCTACCTAATCATCAAAAATTCTTACCTTTAAGTCCTTTAAAGCCTTAGTGTGTCTCCTGTTGATGTGATCACTTTTCTTTCTCTCTGAGTTATAAAARGGGAGACAAAACCTTTTGCTGAACTCTTCCCAAATGTTCGTTGAGCTTTACAGTAGCTAGTGGTGAACTGTTACACTTGAAGAAACTCCCTTCGTATGTCTGCGTGCAGGCTCAGAGCTTGTCCATAAATTTTAGCCTACATTTTTACATTAACCTCTAAATACCGTAGGTAGCTTTTTTTTAATTTGAGCATTTAATTATACCCACTCCACCCCCAACTGTGTAATGTGTTTTTATTTTTATTCTCATTCCTGGAGACAATTAATAGCCTTGGTTCCCTCTTTCCCTATGCTTTTGCTAACTGCAGCAGCCAATAAGTCATGTAGGACAAAAAGATACATGGTTGGCTTTATTTTTTCCAGGCAGTTGTTTTCCTCTATGTCTCTGTGGTATGCTTCGACCTTAACTATTCCTATTGCTAAAGGCATCCTGTTCTGCACCAGTCACGTGCTTGTGCAGCTATTGCATGGACGATGGGGGTTTGGAAGATGTTAACTGCAGATTGAGGCAGGTTCTTGTCATGTTTTGGGTCATGCGACAGCAAAACAATGGTTTTTCAGCCATACCGTGGTTCCAGCTCATCCCCTCTGTGCTCATTCTCATGTTGAGACAGGGTGCACAAATCAGTTACCTGGGGAAGATTTGATTGTGGACTTACTGTAAGCTTGCTGGTATCAGGTAGTGTGCAACATCTTGCTTGTAGTCAGTGTATAACAGCTTCCCCAGGGAGGAACGTAATTGCGTCTGCTACAAGTACTGCTTGGAGCTTAGACTCCTGCTTCTCACCACAGCTGGCTGTTGTGGCTGGATCCTTTGTTATGTGCAACTTTAATTTTGTTTCGTTTTTGTTTCCTTGAATGAAGAAATAGGCTGTAGCCTGAAAGTGCATATCTTAAGCTAAACATTGCCAGGATTTCATTCTCCCCAGGATGTTTAAATTAGCTGCAGAATAACTGGAGTCACCTTTCTGTGTGTGTTACTGTAGGTCGCTTCCATGTTAGTTTGTGCATCAACCCACGGCAGTGGTGTGAGTTGGTAAATCCAGGTATGTGGGATGAGCATATTGGGGGTGTCAGGAAAGGCTGTAACACCCCTAATCCCCCCCCCACCCCGATTATATTGCCACTCTGCCTGAGCCTCAGCGTGGCACTGCGAGGAGGCACTACCCATGGAGGAGGCAAGTGCCCYGGCCCGTCCGAGCTCCCGTTGCAGCAGTGCGTGGCAATCCTGGGAGCCACTGGGACAAGGGACGATCAGGGACTGCCCACGGGACCCAGGTTGAAGTGGCAGCAAAGGGAAGGTGCTCCAGCTGCCCTCCAAAAATGTAAGAGGTGAGAATGGGCTGGAGGAGGAGCCGGGCTGTACCTTCATGAGAGATTCCCCTTCATCCACAGCTTTTTGGGGGTGCCTCTGCCAACACCCCTGCTGTTGTTGACTGGGACAAAAAGCAGGAGGCAAGTGATCCTGAAATCCAGCATTACGTCAACCTGGTGAGCTAAGAGCAGCCACGAAGGCCCAGGAGGCCGTGAGTCACAGAAACCTGAGCTAGGCAAGGGATCACTTCCCACGTGTATTGTATATCATAATATCACTACGCGGGGAAGACAAAAACAACTCTCTTCTGGGTACTGCAAGAGCCCAATTGTTTTAACCTTCCTTGGCTGTCTTGTGGGATTTTCGCTCTTGCCTGGTACTCAAGAAAAGCATCTGCTTCAGAGAACGTACAGACTTTTCTGTCCTTTGGAGCTGAATGTGCCAACATGCAGTCAGCATGTAAGCTTACTGCATCCCTTGCGCTCACTAACAACATTTTCTGCTTACACCAGCACAGCCATCCCTCAGCTCTGTCTTAGCTTTGAACTAAGAAGCGATAGGTTTCTCCTAGCTATCTTGTAAAAAGTGGAGATGCTGAAGTAATCCAACAAACATATTCATGGATGTTGTCAGTTTTTAGCTGTGCAAGGATTGTGGGATCTGTTGGTCAAGGCACATTACAGAGATTTTGAAAAAATGTTTTTGTTTGAAAAACAGCCT
The DNA here is from genome assembly GCF_003343035.1 of Apteryx rowi. NCBI lineage: Eukaryota > Metazoa > Chordata > Aves > Apterygiformes > Apterygidae > Apteryx > Apteryx rowi. The sequence continues at coordinate 84,467 of NW_020451218.1, read as the reverse complement.
AAAAATGCCCTGCTGTCCTGTTTGTTTTGCAGTATGTGTTTTGTGCTGATAGGTGGATGTACAAAAGAAAACCCACAATCCTGAGTGGAAGTGCCCGCTTAGTCCTCCCAGCAGCAGCAGAAGCAAACCACAGTTTAACCTGTTGCTTTTCTGAACGAACCTCCTTTGTACTCTTAGGAGACAGCCTCTAAAGTAGGGATAACCTCCAGAAGTGTGCTTATTCCTTTTTAGATGACCCACAGTCTCACAAGGTTTCAACAGCAGGTACAGTTCCTGAAAACCTCTTACCGTTTCCAAGCTGACCCAAGAATGGGAAAGGACTGCAATTCCACACCTGGTGAAGAAATGGTCGTTTTTGTTGTCTCATCTCTAAAGGAGCAACAGGAGCTCAAGTTCAAAAGATGGCACATCCAAAGTATTTCTACAAGCCCCCGAAAAGAGGGTCAGAAAGTTAGAGGAATGGGCCCTTGAAACACAAGCAAGAGGTAAGAGTGAAGGCTGAGCCACAGCTTGGACTTCACGGACACTTCTGGAGAGCACGACGGCTCTCTGGGGGAGGACTGGACTGCCACCTGTGTTGTCTGTCTCTAAACTTCCTTCTAAGATATGCTCCTAAACGCTCTCCAACAGAGATATACTGTCTCTTTACCCCTTCTATACTGCAGGATCAGAAGGAGAAAAGCCTGAACTGAGAGATCCCCTTAACTTCCTCACCATCCTAAGGATCTTGACAACGTGAAGTAGGGAGAACACAGTCAATCCCTCTCCATATTGCTACTTTACACTCAATGTTCATATATTTCAGTGACACAGAAAGTATAAATTTGTCCATGCACTGCTCTTTGCTTTTAGGCTCTAATGAATTTTAACTTTGCATAGTGAAGCTCTTGGTATTTTTTTAATTGCTCACAAGCAGTGCATTTCCCTTTTAAAATAGAGGAAAATCAAAGAAAAATATTCACTAAAATGCCCACGCTTGTTTTCAAAACCTACGAGGTGCACTGGAATAACACCCGGGGCAGGCTTGCCACTGCAGCCTTTGAGCATTGAGGTGAGTAAAGTAAATGCAGCGAAAGCCTTGCTCACACRTCGGGTTCTTTGTCCAAGCTGAGACCCTGCTGCCCTTGAGCTGTTGCAGTATGCCCTACAGCTGTCCTCTCTGGTTGTTTGAGACTTATGCCATCCTCTTCTTCGCCATGCTGGGGAGCCCGAAGATGCTGTGCAAAAGAGGACGAACAAGAGGGTAAGGACTGGATATTTTTCACCTGCCCCAGCCTAAAYGCCAGGCTTCTCCAGTCTTTCAGTCTTCCAAGAGCGTGTTTAGCCGTCATTCTTGCAAATACTCAGGGCTCAGTAGAAGAGATCTTTTCTCCTGTACAGCTCACCAGTGAAAGTTTTGGCAAACTGAGCAGTCCAGGTGAGCTGCATAACAGAACACCATGGGGCAAAATAGTATCAGTTTCAGAAAATGTGACTCCTGGGGAACTTTTGGCTTCAGGTAGCAGGAGCATATGGTTTTCTAAATTCATTCCCAGAGAGGCTTCACTTCAACCTTCCACCAAAGGTTTCCCAGCTTTGTAGCCAAGCAGCTCATTTTCTAAAACAAGGCAATCAGCAGTTTTGTGCTAGCAATACTTGGAGTTACCTTTTACCGGTGAAGGAATCCTCTCCCTCTCATTTGAGTTTTGTATAAATGCAGAAACTACTGTGAAATAAGAGTTGTAATAGCAAGAAAGGGAGGATCAGAATATAGTGATCCTCTGGATATAGTTTGATGCAATTCTGAGCTGCTTGTAGAAGATTGGCTGAAAGGTAAATTGATTAGGGCAAAAAAACCTTGTGCTGTTAAGCTATGTTAGTGATTCTTTAGTATATGGTTTGGAATAGCTTTTTCATGACCTCAGACATCTAGGAAAGATGCATATATTTTTGGTGTCAGAACAAAGGTGCAACTAGCCAGCAGCTCTTGCATTCACAAAGCCAGCATCTTGCCATGAATCGTGTCTCAGTTCATTGACTGCAGAGCCCCCAAGCTAGTAGTGGCCCCTCTGATTTTTCCCTTCTTGTGTCCATGTGGCACTGTGGGTACATGTGATAAATGCCGAGGCAGGTATGGTGTTGAAGGGCTGTCCTTTGGGAGCCGTTGACTCTTGGTGTAATACTTGATCGCCAGCTGTTCTAAAGGATGCTGCAGCATTTTGTGCAGCGGAAAAACTGATTCTTGATTCCTGGTTGAATTTCAAGTTAGGTGATTGTTTTCTGCCAAACTAAACTCCCCCTGCGGTTTCAGCTGTACATTGCTCCCTTTCCATTCCAGCGGAGTGTTATGCTCAACAGCTGCTGTGTTTAATCCCGGAAGCTGTAGTTGGTAGCAAGCAAAGTGATCTTCATATAACCTCTATCTTACTCATAAGTGTGCATTGTGAAGCTTAACCGATGGTAATAAAATGTTTTACTTTCAATGTGCGGTCCCTGTGGTCCAATGTTCACGTTTTCAAGAACCATTATTACAGAAGTGCAGTGTATTAGAATTATTCTGCTGCCCCCCAGTTTCTCAGGAATGTGTCTTATAACATTGGGTACAGGCACCAACATCTAGCAATGCATGTGAATATCCTGGTAGGACTAGGTAACACTGAGCAGGCATAAAGTGGTGTTTTATTCTTTTGGCCTCAGAAAACTGCCAGTGCTCCAAACTGCGTTGTTCTTTGGCAAAGACTGCTGTCTTCATGGCCAAGACGCAGGCACTGACACAGGTGGACGGGCTAAGGTGCTTAATATCTCTCTTGGTTGTGACCCACTCTGGCAGGTTCAAGTCTGGCTGGAATAGTCTCACAGCACAATTTTTTTATGTTTTATAATAGGTTTTATTTTCAACTGTATACAAAAAAGGTGGGTTTATATCATCCTGCACCATGGATATTTTTGTGCAGGGGAAAAAAAATGTTTTGTTCCCTAAACTGAAAGCATGAATTTCCAACTCTCATTTTTGTACTGTGGGTTGCATTAAACCTACAGCTGATGTTTTTTTGAGTAGGGCACAGTTTCCCATGCATGAAGCTTGTAGAGTGCAGTTCCCAAGCGTGAATGTGTACAAAAGATGGATGATTATTTCTTCCTGGAATTGGTCTTCCACTGTAGGGTCTGGTTTTCTGTTGTGATAATTTGCATATAATTAGAAATAGCCCTGTGTTTGCATTACGCCTTTGATACTGTGCAATCTTGGATTGCTTTTCATTCTGCGGTACGCTGTGTCTAGGAATCACTTTATTCACCTGTGAAAGTCCGCATTTAATTGTAGCATACAGATACCTGCAGGCCTTGATGCAGCAAAAACCTCTGCATCCAAAAATAAAACATTGCTTCTAGTAAACTTTCAAATTAGTCTTGTTTTTGGAGGCTGGAGAAATTGCCAAGATTATTTACATGAAAATCTGGTGCACTGGCTAAAGCACGATTTCACTCATTTCTTTAAAAACCAGCTCTGAGCAGAGCTCGAGCTGAAGGTAAGACCATGAGCTAACACACTCTCCTGTGAGAAAGGAACATTTAATAAAAAGACCTGGCAAATGAGCAATTTTGGTACTGCAGATTCTTTTTGTGTCAGTGTTACTAGCAATGTTCTCCAAGTGTCTATGGATATAAGAAGTTATGACATGGTAATATATGATCACAGTCTTGTGAGATCTACACATTGTATTTGATAACAACAGTCATGGAAAATTCTGCCATGCCCAATGTGACACACAACAATTGCTTTTTATATTGGAAGACTCCAGCATTGTTTACCTTAAAGCAATATTGTGAAAATGCGGACACTTTTCCCCCGGTGAGTTTTGGGTGGAAGAGAGGGATGGATGTAGAGCAGGCCAACTTTTATTTTCAATCGCTGCTGCCTTAAGCTGCTCAGAGGGTTGAATTTAAAAATGTAGAGCTATGAATGTGAACTTGCTGCTTTAAAGAGAGAGGCCTCCTCACTGCAGGGGCTGGGCAGCATCTTGGGCTCCCCTCCTCTGCCTTCTAGGTTCTTTCCTGGCCATTGCTTTCTGCTTCTGCACCTGCAAAGCTGGGTCTGCATCTCAGTTCCTGGCTGTGTGGCCTGGCTCCTTGCTTGTTTAAATACGGGTCATTGGATATAAGTGACCTATTTTGTAGGTCATTTATTGCCCTTTGTAATTTTTTTCCCATGGTATTTGTGTTGTCTGCTTCTGCAAAACCCTCTCCCTAGTGTCTGCTCTTTAATTAGGTACGTGAAAACATTGACAGCTTTAACTGAAAGGTACCGCTACAAACTCAAGGCATGTTTCAAATCATTGTGCTTAACCCCAAAGTGATTTACAAAATGTGCAAAGTGCTGCCAAACACAAACAGTGGACTCTGACGGTAAACTCCAGCAAGTGAATACTTTTTTTTTTAAAGGAGCTTTCTTCATGAAAAGATTCTCGTTGGGATCACATGCCCCAGATGCTGGGCAGCCAGATGTTTCTTTGACAAACGCTTGGGGTGGTTGATTGCGAGGTGTGTTGTGCTGTGAGGGCCTGGGATGTCATTCAGGATATTCAGTGACCATTTTCTTAGTGCCTACTGAAACATTTTGAGGATTGAAAGTCTGGCTTCCTCCCCCTTTCTTTTTTTTGGCGGGGGGGGGGGCAGGCTTTCATTTGAGGAAAAACGCCTTGTTGCTGAACTGGGATGAGCTCCCAAAATCAGGGGACGAAAGGCTGTAAAAATCTAAAGCATACCACAACTGCTCATCTCTCTCAAGGTAAACCCCAGCTGGGGCCTCTGTCAGACTCCGCTGGTTCAGGGGTGCGGTTGGTTATTTTATGGTTCACTCGTACAGCTTCACTGGCCCGAAAATGGCGCAGGACCTAGCAGAGACGTTGGCCCCGCTCTGAGCAGGATGAGAAACTCCCAGAACCCCCTTCTCACTTAAACCCTTCTGTGATTCCTACATGCCCGTGTAAAGGATGAGCAAAACAACATTTATGCTCAGTTTTCTTGCTTCTTCCACAGCTTCCTCTCGTCTCTGGCTTCGTTTTCCCAGCTTTGCAGGTTCTTGATGTTTCTGGGCCCTGATACTCCAGCTGTCCACTCCTGATCTCCCTGAACTTAACCACTTGCTCCTGCGGCACCTGCCTGAGACACTCCTGATCTCCCTGAACTTAACCACCTGATCCTGCAGCGCCTGCCTCAGATGGCTTTCAGGTCAGCGTAATCGTTTGCAGGGACCAGAAAAGCAGACATCAGCAACTGGAAGAGACCATGTGGCCGTACTAAGTGCAGGTCACGTGTTTTGGTTTTTTTTTAATAAAGGAGTATCTGGAATCCGTAGGGGGAAATCCACATTTTTCAGCCTTCTTTCAGAATGCAGCAGCAATAGACAGCGTCTGAGCACAGACAGATATAYCCAGAGTCCTTTTGGTGGCTGGTGCTCAGTTTTGTCTTCATGTAGCTTCATGCCTTACCGTATGTAGCTTGTTATTCCTTCTGTCATAGCTGGGTAGTACCCAGTGCTAGGCACATTAAGGCGATACCTGCTTATCCAAAGCCTTCTCTGGCGTGTTTCCCTTTATAGAAATGAAGATCTGACATTAGGATCGTCATGTTCGGTAGACTGCTTTCATCGTCTTGTTACTGTATGAAATGTCCTTTCGCTGGTAGGGTGGTTAAGGAAAAAAAAAAAAGTCAGCTTAATGCATAGTCTGAAAACTTAAAAAAAAACCCACGAATAAGTAAGTAAATAGGCTAAGTGTAAGATAGCATGTAAAAGGAGGCAGTCGGCAGCACGGCTCCTCCATAAACTGCATGATGAGCAGCGGTGCAGCTTGCCGTGACTCTGGGCAGGCTCACYAGGCTTGCTTTTGCTAGACTTGGAGTATCATAGTAGCAAAGACTTGTAACTGTCCTGAGAGACATTTGTTTTTCTCGTAAGCCGTGTACCTTTGCTTTCTCAACTGGTTTGTGTTAATGGCATTAATAGAACCATCCTTTAGCATAGCCAAAATGGTGTCAAGGTGTTTGCTTGTCCGTGTCCATGAGCTGAGCAGCAGCAGTATGCACCGCTCTGCAGTGGTGTGATTTGAAGCCCTTTTGGTGTGGCATGTGCAGTTGCGGTGCTGTATGTTTTCGATTTCGTCCCTACCTACCATACACCATCTCCCCACATTTTGGACACTGAACCAAACCAACTTTAAAACTAGCACTTTAAGTACTAGTAGTCACTTTGCTCCTGACTGTATTGAGCACTGCACTTTTGTAAGTACTATTAGCACTGAGTTTGGAACCATTTGTTTTTCCCAGTCCATGCAGCCTCTGATGCATGGCATAAATGATGTAGGGGCTGTCAGAAGATCATTTTGAGGTGTACGTGACCACTGTCTGGTGCCTAATTTCCATTACATATGTGTTAGCGATTTTATAAATTAGGGGAATAAACCTATCAACTGATTTTAAATAACAGAATGAACGTCTGAATCACTGATGTCTGGGTGAACGTCATTGTTCTGAACTTGGAGGTCACCCAGAGGACTGAGAGCATGATTTTTAAAACACCAAAGATACAGGAGTTGCACGGGGGGTCGGGAGGGTGCAAGATTGTATGTTTTACACTTTGAATTGCACAGACCACAGGATGTGACATAGAGCTCGAGCGAGAAGCGTGTGGCAGGTACTCTTGATTTTGGCATGAGAACTTGGCCTTCATTATCAGAATGGGTCAATGAGAAATGAAGTTAAAACCGCTCTTAGATGCTGGTGTCGATAAAGACCGCGCTCAAGCCATTGCAATAAAAGCCATCACTGTGCCTGTACTGAAAGTGCTGTTGAGATAGTGTATGGACTTAAACTACAATAGGTGGTTTTAAAAAAAACACTAGCAGATGATTTAGAAGACGGAGCATAATGACCATTGGGTTTGCTGTTGAATCGCAAAAGCGGTGGTAGGAGTTCATCAGGTTTTGCATTAGGAAGCAATTTTGACATGAATTGCTGTTCTTGTTAAATGTGTGCAATAACGAGGTATGGATGTTTTGCAACCTGAGCTCCCTCACCAGCAAGAAACTGATGGGATAGAGTTTGTCCCAAAGAGCAAACATAGCTGTGATCCTTGGGGGGTTGAAATTTGGCGGTGATCTTTGTCATGTAGGCTATTCCAGGCTTGATATCCCAAACTGTAAACTTGCCACCGCTGATAGTGTTTTGCTTCTTTCCAAACCCTGATGGGTTTTGTGTAGCATCGCGGCTTTTGCGAGGGTGCTGCATGTCCTTTCCATGAGGAGATCTGCATTTTGGGCTCCTGTTCATCCTCGTTTACTATAGTCTATTGAAGCCTTGTTTGGCAATACCCCTTGGCAGCAGTTTCTGCCTTGACGTGATGGATAAGGGCCGCTGTTTGTAGCAGTCAGTCGCAGGATCAGTGTGAACTGAGAAAAGCGAATTGGGTCTTATCCTTCACTGCTAGCAAGTGAACATGGTGGAAATAACCTTCAGAGAAAAAAGTAGGAATATTGTTTTTGTTCCTTTCAGCAGATGAAGCATTTTTTCCTGACCAACTCCAGTTTGGGAAGATGTTTTTGCTTGGGTTCAGTTTAAGCTTTTTTCTTCAGTAGACCTTTATAGGTTTGGGTATTCAGTCAAAAGTGGACGTGATTAAAAAACAACAAACCCTGAGCAGCCTGAAGTGTTATGCTCATATATTCTATATTGTTTAATTTTTAAAGTGATAATGCAAAATAGAATCCAGATTTTTTAATTTTTATTTTTATTTTTTAACAGCCAAATTAACTCTGCAAATCCAGCTTTAAAGAAATACTATCTGGTAATGTTGCTACATCTTAGCCCTCAAATTATAGCAGAGGTGGGGACAGCCTTTCCAGAAAGTAACTTTGTGACTTAGAGCTTAGATCCTGTTCACTTTCGCTAAGATGTAGGCTTATACTTTTGAAAATTCAGCCCCTGTGTTGTAATCCCACACTGAGATAAACGGTCTCATTTAGTCTTTGGAAACGAAGCTTGAGAAGACGCTAGGTCTTTTTTCATTTTTTTTTTCCCCACGGATGTAGTTTTTTGCCCCTTCAAGTGGGCATCTTGTCCTCCAGAGACTAAAAATAAGTGTTTTCCGCTGCACAGCACAGCATGAGGCCCAAATGTAACCTAGACCATAGCACCTCTTTCTTTGGAAGAACCTTTTAAGAGGAAAAAAAGCTCTTTTAAGGATTTTTAGTTGTTTGGTTTTAAGGTAGTTCATGGAAAATGCGTTGTAATGGCACACAGACAATGTTTTACTAACCTTTTCTTTTTAGGAGACTTTAATTTCCTTCTGTATTTTAGAGTTCTTTTCAGAAAGTATTTCAGACACATACAGATGACCTTGAAATGAGTCAAGTTTATCAAAAAAATTGTGCATTATAGGAAGCTGTCCCAAAACGTGCACATACCTATGCACCTATCTGTGTGTACGTGCATATGTGTATGTATGCGTATACATATACATATATATATATATACACACACACATATATATATATATATTCCCCAGCTGTTCTATTTTTGATTTTTTTTTTTTCAGGATATTAACCAAAAGGTGTTTTAAAGTCATGGCATGAAAAATCCTAAATGTAAATCTGAGTACATTGTGATGCTGATTAACAGGTTTTCTGAAACTTATGTGACACTTATATTTTCCTTGGGAAGTTTTGTTTCATGTTAGATCATTGTTCTGAGGGATGTTGGTCCTACTGGCATTAAAATAACAGAAATAAAATGCATGTGTTACCAGTGTAGAAACGGTGAAGAATTAAGTGTGAACTTTACTGTACGATACTGAATCTGTTCTCAAACAAGCTGTTTTGCTGTTCAATAGTCGACATATAAAAATGCAAATGTACTGTAACTTAGCACTTTCCCAATGGACCCTGTTCTCACTATGCTGGAGGTAAGAGGCGGGTTTGGCTGGGGCATCTGGGAGGCGGTTTCTGGGCACCTCGGTGCTGTCCCCACTTGCATTAGTGCATCGGGAAGAGGAGGAAGCTCTGATCTACTGATATGCTGAATCCTTCCAGCATATCTTGTTACCAGAATTGGCCAGAAGGAAGTGCAAATTTTGGAATCTCTTTTAAAAGAGATTTTTCTGTCAGCTCAGTGGCAGGCGTGGGGCAGAGCCTAGCTGGCTTGGTGCAATTGGGACGTGCTGGCAGTTGGAATTTGGGGGACGCTGGTGCCCAGGGAGCTGGCAGCAGCAGCAATTTTGGGAGCAGGCGCCCAGCACCGCCACCGCCTCTCTTCTGCCCAAATCCTGAACGAGGGTTGTGGCCATTTCTAGTGTTAACAGGGTGCAAAGTGTTACTTGTCCTGTACTGTACTGAAAGGGTGAATTGATCAGTGGCTGTATTGTACTGTACAAAAACTCATAAATTGCCTTGTATTGTTTATAATGGACTGTCCAGACTGTCCCGTGTCCCCATGCCCCCGCCCTGGGTTTTTTGGTGATGCATGTTATCAGTTAGGTCCCACAACTCAGTGGTGCTAATTCTCCCATATCTGATGGTGCTCCTGTGGATGCTAACTGAGGACATGCTCATCACAGCTTGAAGTCTACGCGTCTTTCCCGTCTGTTTGTACGACGTAAGACACACACACGCAGCGATAAACTTGAATTTGTTTCAAAGTATCATTGACAATCCGATGTTTTCTATGTGTGCTTTTATTTGGCTTTTCCAGAAAGCAGCTTCGTGGGTGCTTGTTTTTGCTGGGAGGCAATTGCATCCCACCTGCTTTGCAGATTCAGCCAGGGGAGGTTAATCTGATAGGAGCCAGCAGGGAAGAGGAGGTCTCGTGGAGGGGTTGCCTTTTTGGGGAGACAAGAGTTGAAACCATTTGGAATTAGCCCCAGCRCCGCCGTCCCCTGCCCCAGGGACAAGGACGAAGATCGCACATCTTGGCTGGCAGAGGAGGTCCCACCTGGTGCCGCAGTTTTGTGGCCTGTTGGATGAAGGGAGCAAACAGCTCCCCCTCCCCAAAACCGTGCRCAAGCTGCTTTTTGGACAAGAGAAAATCCGAATGTGTTTTATATCTATTTGAAAACTGAGTCTGGTATTTACCCCTGTTACCAACTGGATTTGCATATTGTTGTTTGCCACAATATTTGTTCTGTCTTAAAATAAATTTGCTTACTTGTGTAGTCTTAACTGTCTAGTCTGCTTATTATAATCTGGTTTCTTGGGTGGCTGCTTCAGGGATCAGCCGCTTCAGTGTGCCTTTATAGCGTTCCTTGCCTGGGCACTTGTTGTGAATGTGACAAGGAAATGTATCTGCCTGGAGGAGGAAATAATTTCAGCCAAGACTCAGTGTATAAGTGTTTTGTTCTCGGTTATCTCACATTTGTCTCCTGGGGGGGAGGGKGGTCAGTTTTATGTCTTCTTTTCCCCTTTGCTCTATATGGTAAGTAAGTGTGCAACAAAGGGATTGCTGGGTTTCAGTCTGCTTCCCAGTTAAGAGATTAAATTGTTGCTAACAGATTTCTTGAGGTTAAGTAATTTCAGAAGCCAGTGTTTTGCATTTGGGAATGAAAATGATTTATTGAGAGGAGCTCGCTGAAAGCAGCAGCAACCCAAAGCCACAGACAGTAGCAGAGATTCAGCTGAGATTCAGCAAACTCCTTTCTCCTTTACAAAACAAATGTAACTCCAGTGTGGCCTTATACTGCAACACATGAACAGGAGCTCTGTGTCCAGCACTAGAGGCATCACATTGGTAAGTAGTGCTTACAGAGGGCTAAGAAACCCGTTTTCACATGCATTTCCAGGGATTAAACAAATGAGCAGAGTGGATTAAATAAAAGGAATGAACAAACATTCCAGGTTTGTGTCTGCTATCCAACAAAACCTGCTGCAACACCTTCAGGTTTTCAGGTTTTTCCCCCCAGAAAGCTATTCTTTGGTTAAAAAGGTCACAGGCTGCTGCACTAGGGGACTTTATGCTGCCTTAAAAATGTATCCATATTTCTGGTGAATATTTCAGAGGAGCCGATGGGAGGGCTGGGGCTAAAGCTGCTGGAAACTGTCCCTATCGATTCGTGATGACCGTGGAGGTTGTTGTCAGGCCTCCTTGTCCAAACCACTCTATTTCAGGTCTCTTCCTTCCAAAAAACGGAGCTGGGCTGCCGGAGGGCAGATCAGACCCGCAGGCTCATCATGGCTTTGGGGACACTGGCCACGTCCCAGCTGAGCAGCGTGATTGAAGATGCACCACATTGTTTCCTGGGGAAGCTGAGTGGGGCCGTGGGGACGGTGACAGCTGCTGGTCCCAGCTGTGGTGTGGGGCACGGAGTTATTCCCCTGTCCTTCTCCCAGTCCTGCATGAAACCCTTCTCTTGGCTTCTTTCCTTCCAGGCTGCGATTGCTGCTTTGCTTCCCCAGTAAATCTGATGGAAAGGTCTCTCCACCCTTTTTTCCCAGTTTATCAAGATTTTGCAGATGGTCTCTGTGGTTCCTCACTGGATGAGGGCAGGCAGTGGGGTTGCATTGAGCACGGCCAGTGTTTTCTTTTCTCCCTGCTGCTCCACAGGTTTTAAATCCTAGAGCAGGAGAAGTGCTGTTGAAGTGAGGGACTGCAGCAGAGGAACAAGGGGCTGTTTGTGAATTCTGAGGGGAGAAGCAGCTGATTTTCCACCAGACTGGCATGAAAGCAAAAGCCCATCCCTGCAGCAGCTGCTCTGACAGGTACGTGGGCCTTTTCTCCTCAAAACCACAATTTCATACTCATAAGGTCTATGTTGGGGCCAGATTTGGCTTTTAAAAATTGTGGGATCATGTGGCTCAGTTTATTCCAAACCTCCCATCGGCTAAAAGGCTTCAAGACTGCTCACAGGGTAAATAAAGTTTTGTAGCCACAGCCCCATAATATATAACTGCCTACAGTTGCCTAAACGTGGTGTTGCTCACGCCCATGTTGCTCACATCACGGTTTGGGACGGCGGATCCCAAAGGAGAGGAGGTCGCTGTGGCTCGTGGCGGATACAGGGATGGCAATGGCCATTTGGGGCAGCCACCTGTGCCGAGCTCACCCGGGGTGTCCACAGATTGCTTAGCCGCTGCCATCGCATATAATCCCTTTTTATTTTATTCCTGCAGTGTCGCCTGCAAGCATCCTACAGCCGGATGCTCTGCTCGTAGCTTGGAGGAGGCCATTGCAGTTACGACAAGTCTATTTGAATGGTCAACATTTTCCTTTTTTGCTTTAAAATCCTGGTGTAGCCACTACGCTAGTGCTGGGAAAGTGATGGGGGATGGGTTTTCCAGGCTCAGATCATGCGTCTCCATGGGCGCTTTGCCCTGGTGCCATGTGGGCCGTCTGACCTGACCTGACCCATCCCGACCCTCCGGTGATGTTCTGGGCAGGCGTTTCAGCCAGGCAGCTTCCGACTGTAGGCGAGGGGAATACACTGGCTCCATTGTGGCTGGCACAGCAGCTCTCAGGCTTTCACAAGCACGCCACGAGCTCACCGGTGTAGCTGGTCTGTGCCTCCGTGAGCTGGCGCCACATGCAGCACACACACAGGACTGGCTTCCTGAGCCTGCAGGCAGCCTGAAGGCAGGAACGCTGCAGCTTCTCTGGCCTGCGCCCAGATACCAAGCACAGGAGTAGCTATGTGACCACCCCCAAGGCCCAAGCAGTCCCTGGGCACTTGCGTGGAGGAGCCCAAGCCAGCGGTGCTGAGGGGGGTCTTGGCGTGGGCATGTGGGGGCCCACAGCAGCCCACAAGAACACGGATTAGCTTTCCTGGGCCAATTACCGTGTTGTGCTTCGTGCATGGTGCGGGACACGGCTGAGCTGGCCCGCCGCCAAGCTCTGCATCCCCTGGGGTGCCCCCTCCTTGCTCTGCCCCTCCCATGGCAGCACCACAGCTGTGACGACATTGGCTTGATGCACGGGAGGTGTTGGTGGGCGCAGGGCGACAGGGATAAGGTAGGTCAGGGCATGCAGCTTGTGCAGGGTCAGGCAGTGTGCAATGGTGCACATGTGTGCATGTGATACCATGTAACTGTGCAGGGGTGCGGGAGGCAACGCAGGTCTGTGTGCACCTCATGCTGTGGGGCTGTGCAGAGGGTGAGGGCACAAGTGGGGATGGGGTGCCCTGATAGGGCGTGCAATGGGGGGGCCTCCTGCATGCCAGCCCCAATTCCCATTCCCGGACGGCCACAGCACCGCAGAAGCCTGTCTGCTGGCAGGAGATCAGCTCRTTGGTGCGCCAGTGTCTCCCCACACTCAGTTTTGCTCCCGGGACATCACAGGTGGTGCTGTTCGGTGCTGGGAGGGCCTGCCAGTACTCTAAGGAGAGAGCGCTATTTGCAGGGCACGGCCACCTGCCCCCTCAGCTAATTTTCTTTATTTATAGCCTTTCTTGATGGTGTGCTAAGTAAAGAGTGTGCAAACACAAATCCTAGCAAGGGGTCTGGAAAGTTAATTTTATATTGTCACATGGAAACATTATTAACACTTAAGAAACTCATGAAAGAAAGCAGTGCAAAGATGCACAACTGTAGTTTAAGATGATGTGAATGCACTATAAACACATAGTTAGAATTGGAAATAAAAGTAGCTCGTTTTTTCATCATGTTCTTTATTCTCTTGAGACTATTAGAAGGTGTATAGTGACTCTAGTGCAAGGGCTTGTCCTGGTTCATGTGCTTTTAGTGCCTGATAGAAGCAATGACTCCACTGCTGTGATTTTTTTCCTTGAAACACAGGTATACTGCTATGAATATAATGAACTTTCAAAACTGGTGGATAAGCCCAGGCGATGCCTGCCATATGCAGCAGTCGCAGTAAAATTTATTGGTCACCAGGTGGGAACAGATACTCTTCGAATGCCCAAAGGGGTTCCTAAATGCTCTGGTAGGACTCATGAAAACGCTTTTTGCGGGGTTTCATTTGTGAGCTTTATCTGATTTACTCTCTGCTTTACCTGCTGTTGCTCCTGTTATAAATAGTGATTTTCATTCCCTTGCATTCTGCATCAGACCCTAAAAGAGCACTACTCACCACAGAGTAAAAAATCCTGAAAATAAGAAACCAAGGGTCCCAATTAAGCATTTGAATACTCCAGAGCTAGCGTTCTTTTATGCCTCTTTAGGTTGCCTTCATGGCTATTGGTTTTTCAGAAGACTTTAGTGCTGAAATTATTAAACTTTAGAGACCCCTGCGCAGAGTAGCCAAGGGACAAAACAAGCAGCTCCAGCAGGTGCAGGGATAGAAGCAGCTCCTGTGCCCAGAGCTGGGTCCTTTTTCTCCTTTTGCTTTCCCAGGAGAAAGAAGGACCRGCACAGTAGCAAGAAGGATTGGCAGAGGAGCCCACACCATAATCCACGAGCGTTTCGGGACACCAGGTGGTCTGTCAACTCCCAGCCCAAAGGAACAGCCACCTTCCCCAGCTGGGAATTGGCAAAACGTGACTCAGGGCTCCAGCTTTGCATCTCCCCATGGGAGCATGCAGCGGGGAGAGGTCTTTGAAGCTGGAGCCCAGCGTGCAAAAAGAGACCAAGACCCCCCGGGCACATGGGATTCCTACCTGGGCAGTGGCTCTTTTTCTGCTTCAGAAAAAAGGTGTATCCCGACTTCTCTGCTCCATGGGTTCAGCATCTCAAGCCCTGTCACCACTTTGAGGCTCATCCGGGATCTACAACTAACCAAGAGAGAGGTTGTTCTGGCACAGGAGGAGGATCGCACCTCAGGGGCTTGCAGCTGGCATGGAGTGCATCCCTGCAAGACCACGGGGAGCAGAGGCTGCATTGAAGCCAGTGGGGACACGGGCAGCTGCGAGTCCGTTCCCTGGAGAGATTTAACCCAAGAGAAGCCCCGAGCAGCTTTTCTTCCCCAAAACTTTGAAGAAATGCATGCCTTTGAGGGCCTGAGCTTTGAAAGACCTGTGGGGGACACACCTTGCTCCGGAAACACCCCATGGACAATGGATGCACCGGTGCTGGTGGTGGAAGACGACCCTGTGGAGCCACTTCTGCAGAGCCTGGGGCTGGGGGCTGAGGTTGAGATCTGCATGGGGGATGCCACTGGTGAGGGCCTCAATGGGGCGTACCAGCGCCTCCGAGGCTGCCTGACCTGGGGCAGCACGCGGGGAGACGGCGGCCACTCCACAGGGATGACCATCTGGCCTGACTTGGAGATCACAGTGATGGCTGAGGCTGGCTGCGCACAGCGGTGCCCCCGCATGGAGAGGCCCGAGCCCGGCTCGCCTGCCCGCAGAGACACCTTGCTGGCTGAGGGACGGGTGAAAGCCTTTGCCCGGTCTGAGAGACGTGTGAAAAGTGCCCTCGGGGTGCTCCGTGGTGAGGCAGCCGTGTGCCAGAGCAAGCGCATCTGTAGCAAAATCGCAGGAGCCGTGTTTCACCTGAGGAAAGCTCAGAGGAGGATTCACAAAGCTCTGAAGATCATAGTTAAAGTCAGCGAGAGGAGGCAAAGGGGTCCCCTACCAAAATCCTACAAGGCCATATGCAACACATTATGGGAGAGCTGTGATCTTGAGGGTCACCATTTCACAGTGGCCAGGAAAGCCTCATCTTCCACTCGCTTCTCCCAGAAAAAAAAAAGCAAGAAAAAGGCCAAGAAAGCAAGAAAGCAGGCAGGTAGCATGAAGCAAGTGGTAGAAAAGTCCAGGACTAAACACCAASGGGACAACATGAGAGAAACAAAAGAGCTGTCAATCGGCACGCTCCTGTGCTTTCCGGGCAATGGTGGTGGGGCTGGCCAGCCGGCAGGCTCAGTGCACGAATCCCTGCCATCCGTCACTGCTTTGTCAGGGATCTTGCAGCAAGCTGAAGGGATGTTATCTCCAGAGGGGCTGGAGGAGCAGGTTGCGGTTTGCAACCACCTTCTTCCCTCCTTCATCGGTGCTATTGAGAAGGAGCAAGGGTGCTCCTTCAAACGTGTTCTGGTTTCTCATGCCTCTCTGGCCAAAAGCAAATGCTGGCCTGACCGTCAGCCACGGTAAAGCCGTCTGTTCCCTGCTGGAGCTCTTCATCATGATGGAAACTGTCCAGTTCATCAAAAACAAAATCAGCTTCTTAAACGAGCTCACTTTCCACAGTTTACTTTGGTACAACGATTCCCTGTTCCTCTGTCAGCCATCCAGGTATCAACAACAATCCAGCATTTATCCAGCTTTCCAAAGATGGTTGAAATGTAATGCTTTCAGGGAGCTCCAGAGCTATCACAGCGGCTTTTCAGAAGTCTTTGAGAAAACCCAGTGGGAGGAAGTATCCTTCAACTCACTCTTGAAACCAAGCGAGAGATAGACGAATGTGAAGCAGTTCTGTGGCACAATTCAGATTACGATGATTTTTCCCTCTCCATGCCGTTTACCTGCGGAGTTAATTTTGGAGAAAGCATTTTCACATTTTGCAGGAAGAAGCTGTGAGCACTATTCTGATATCTGACGAAAACATGCTGGGCACAATGAAGAACAACAGCCTCAGTCCTATAATTTTAAAGCCCAAAGCTGTTGAGACCTACATTGAAGTGATCATGATGCATGAAACAGTTCACTTCCTAAAAAATTCAATAGCAAAAAAAGTAGAGGAACAAAGATATGGGGCTTGTTGTGGTTCAGTTCAGCACTTCTCCCTGAATTAGTTCACTGCCAAGAAGAAATGACTTCCTTTTCATTCCTGAAGGATAATTCAACAGAGAATCAAGGTAAATCTGTCAAGTTGGCCATTTCTGAGCTTCAGGGGGAGGTGAATGTGATTTAAGATCATTCTGGAAGCATGAATTGCTCTTACACATTTCACCTGTTGACCAGAAAACTTGCAGAACTTGCAGAAATACAGAAATTACTACAAAAGTCTAAGCTTTCTGTCTTTGCATATGTTGACTGTGTACCTTTCACCATCTCTGTTACTTACAGAAACGCTATTAGCCAAACTACAACTAGACTACAACTATATACAACTGTACAACTATAACCAATTTTCATCATTGCTTGAACATTTAAAGTTGTCTGCCAGGAAAGATTTGGGGAAAATGGCTCATATTATGAGAATTATGAAGACTATTGAGTATATGAAGTCTGTTTGGGCCAGAAAAGGAAATTCTGCCCTCTCCCTGCTGATCCATCAAATGCTGAGTAACTGGAGGAAAATCTGCTGATGGAAAAAGAGGGGGGATATGATGCTGGTTGACCTACCCAACAGCAAAGGAGGGACTTGGGAGTCTCAGGCCCCAGTGGGCAGTGTCAGACTCCTCCACAGCAGATATCTCCGAAAGTGCAGAAGTCCCAACTCCTTCCAGCTACGAGAAGCACATGGTAAGCCCGCTCCTGCTGCATACCTTTGCTTTGAGTGGCCGGGCTAGTTGCGTGTCCTGAGCTAGGCACAGATAAATGTTAGCATGCTTCAACTTAGGAGATTTTTTTTTTTTTTGCCTCCCCCGCCTCAGCCTTAGTAGATAAGAGGCTGCAGTAAAAATCACTTGGATTTTCCATTGCACTCAGTGCTATGCCAGCATCAAGCTGCTAAGAGCCAGGCAGGGATTTACCCAGAGATGCAGCCRTGAGTCTGACATAATGTTCAAACACAGGCGCTCAACGTTACAAATCAGAGTAAGCGCCTGGGTTTATTCTCAGCTGAAAATGCCAGCAAAACCTAGTCCTACTGCCTCATGCCTGTGCAATTGCTGATACTGATACATACACCAAAGTGTATGTGTTCATATATGGATGTATGAATATATGTCTCCATATATAGGGATAGAAAGGGGTTGGCAAATAGTTACTGGATGGTTGTTTCTGCTCTAAAATTTAGGGTAATGAAGTACTTCAAATACCACAACTTCGTAACAGCTAGTACATATTGTTACCTGATTTTGATACAAGTCTCAGGATACTTGGGATTTTTTCACAGAAGGAATTATTTGAGACTTCAATGTTAAAATACTTCTTTTCCCCAGTTTTATTTGCTTTTATTAAAAAATCAGGAAAGCTTGAAATTTTGACTAATTTAGGAATCATAAATAAAAAGAGCTGGGCCTTTGTTTTAATGTTGTGTATCATAATCTTTTGAGACCTGGGACAGATTTTTTTTTGTCATTTTGGACGAGCCACATGATCATTTTTACTGCAGATATCTGTATCTCTTTGGTGCACATGCTGCAAGCTGTCCTTGCAAAAGTTTTAAGATGAAATGATTTATTGTCCTGCAGTCCAAGAGTCCACTTCCATGCCAAAGGTATAACCTTATCACAGGACTGTTTAGTTCTCTGAAGTGCCATAAATGCAGGCAATTCAGAGTTAAAAATAATATTCTGAAAACCTGTTAAAAAAAAAGACCAAACAGATAATTCAAGTGTATGAAAATATGAAAATTAGGGGACCTGAGGAAGTTTAGCTCTCTAGGGGCACTATGAAATAACCAGAGGATTATGATTGCAATGTTTAATGTGATGGCCTCAGATGTTTACAAAATCATAAAGATTGCCTATTCTCCATTTCCGGCTATCAGCTCAGGGTAAAGAGAAGGTCATCCAGGAACCTGTAGTATGCATGTTCATACCACGCCAGGATTCTTCTTTTTACATATATAGAATTATAGGAACAGAGGGAGAGCACTCAGAGCTCTGCTGACTGTGTTTTCCAAATTACGAGGAAGCTCTCTGCTGCAGAGAGGTGTTAGGAATTTCTGAATAGTTCCCTAAAGGCTTGGCTTTTGTGGATACTGTCATGGCAAATGATGGGCAGCTTTAAGAGTAATTAGAAGATTTTATATATAAAATCCTTTTTCTTTCTTAAACATATTTTTAGTTGAAGTGTTCGCTTAGGGGTTTGTGGTATTTTAAACCCTTTAATTTCCTAATTCACTTCAGGGAAGCAGAAGTGTGACAAGTCTATCTATTTTACCCAATAAGGATTACAAAAATTGATCTTTTCTTGTGATTGACTTTAGTATTCCTGGTAGCTGAATACCGAAGTGCAGCCTCAGTACCTAAAATGAAATTCTCTGCCTTTCTGTCTTAAATGAAAAACACCATAGGGACTTCATTGGTTTATCTTCTTCTGCTAAAAATCCCAGAAAACGTTTCCCACCAGTGATTTTGCTTTTCAACCTCCTAAAATCCCATTAAATTGTATGTGGCTTTTTAGGGAATGACAGCAGATTAGCAGCAGTAAAATAAAGTAAAACAAAATGTTATGAGACAGCAACTTCTTACATGCAAATTACTTTCTCTCAGCTTTATTTCCAAATTTGGCCCTGAGCACTAGGTCCAGTCCTTGCTGTCTGGACCAGGCATTTGAACTCTCGCATATTCAGTGTTCCAGACCTTAGCAGTGTAATAACCATAGTCATTTTGTCTTTAAATTTCCATGTTTTGCAGCTTTATTCCAAATGACTCTCTCTTATCAGCTGTTAATACTGCTGATTAGTGTACGACAACATAAATTTCTTGCACCACTCCAGGGAGAAGACAGTAATGTGAGTAGAGAATTGTTTGTGTGTTATGGAAAAAGAAGCAAGGATTAACAGCATTTTTAGGAATGAGGAAAATGTAAAAACTTGCGTCCAAAGCTTGTAGAAGAAGAAAAGAGAGTTCAGTTTGCTGCAGTAAACAGAAATGCTCACAGTTCAGTAGCACTTCAGAGCTGGCCATGAGATGAATAAAATACCAGATTATAAGCACATATATTAATTGCAAAAGACAAGACTGCAATCTATGTTGTGTTGCATTTGGTACATTATGGTACAGGCAATCCATTTTTGATTGTGTAAAATACTATATGAATACTATAACATTTAAAATACTGTAATGTAGCTTAATGTTTATCAAGGTTATTATTATAGAYAGGGCAATCTTATAGTATTGCTCCACAAAATTGTAAAGGAGAAGTGAGTTGATAATACATATATACTGAAACGATTAAATACAAGTATTTTTATTACGTTTATTACGTTTCCAGCTGAAAAAACTGTCTTGCTGCTAATGCTTGGTAACAGTATCTCTGTTTCCTATATTTATCAGACTTTACATCCAGAGGGGGTGCAAAAGCTCATAATGATATTTCCTTCTTTTTAGAGAGAATGGACCAGCTTATCTCAAGGATGGAGTATGTTCAGCATCAGGCTCCTCCTGGGGTAGTCTGGGTCACAGCAAGCTATCCCTTAAAAAAATTGCACAGAGCCAATCATGTGGGTCAGCTGCAGCCTTGGAGGAAATTGAGTCCATCCCAAGGGGCTCAAAAAGCTCACTTGTTTTCCCAAAAGGCTTAGCCACCCCACCAGGTGCTGCAGCAGAGGAGAGGCAAGAGGAGCTCAGGAAACGCCCATGGAAACATCAGAAAGGTGACAGGAAATGTGAAGCTGAAAGTCTGGCCTCAGAGGAAGAGATGTGAGCCCAGAGGTCCCTGGGTAGTCCTTCATGTTCAGCACAGGCAAAATCCAATGGCCCCACCACAAAGCAAGGGGCCAGCTTCTCAGGTTGCTTGTAGCACAAGGAGTTAACGCAGGACATGCAGCTAGGTCTGGTTTAGTGCCTGACTGTGGCGCTACCCATCATTCATCTGCACATCCTGAGAGGAGGAAAAGAGGAAACAAAAAAAGCCTTGGCAGATGTGCCAGCCAGTACCACAAACCTGGCACGCAACCCCCTCGGCCTGGAGTTCACACAGTGCACGGGGGAGCAGCCTTGCAAGGAAATGGGAAAAAGCCCTGCCTCCCTTCTGAGCGAATGGCAGTGCCTTGCGGGTCCTGAGCTGGGGACTTTTGCCTCTGCCCCCGAGCCCTCCTGCCTTTCCTACTCCTGGTACTTCTGACGCCAGAGCAGGAGCAGCCACGGTCCAGCGGCTCCGATGCACCGTGGGCTCACATCTCCCAGGGTGCAGCGGCTGCCTCCCTTCCGCCCGCTGTGGCTGCAAGTGCTACACATCATGCACACGCGAGTATGTTTTATTCTCAGGYGTTTGGTTCCTGCGCTCGCAGGGAGCGGAGAAACGATGTGGACAGTGTGGGGGACTGACCCGCTTCTCCCAGCAGCGACAGCAGTGCGTGCAGCTCCGACCCTGTCCTCCTGCTGCGGTGCCCTCCAGCCGTCATGACATTCCCTTCTCAGGGTGGGAAACAGGTAACGCGATTTGTGAACGTTACCCTTTAATTTTACCCTAAAAATGGAACTACTATTTCCGTAATTTTAGTGCTCTGTTTTTAGAGGAATAAATAGAAGGGCCAGCTTCTCCCTGCGCAGCACTGCCCAGCGCCCCCGGCCGGTGGACGTTCCTGATTTTAAGAGTTTCCATGGGACCTAAAATCACGGAGCGGCGGCACCCACTCCGAGCGACTCCACCGCGACTGTTACCGCGGCGGGGCGGGGCCTAGGGGCGGGCGGGGGGGAAGGGGGCAGAGCATGTGCGCCGCCGCGGCCCGGAAGTACGTCACGGGCACAGGAGGAGGGGTGGGCGGGAGCGGAAGTGCGTAGGATCGGGTGGGGGCCGCCATTACGGGGAGCGGAGCAGGCCTTGCGCCGCGGAGGTTGCGCCGCGACCGTTAGGCGGGCGCGGCGGGCCCGGCCTGCCCCTCCCCCCCCTTCCCCTCCTTCCCCGCGGCGTTGCGGCAGCGCCGCCGTCATGGAGGAGAAGGGTTTCGCCAAGGAGCTGGACCAGTGGATCGAGCAGCTGAACGAGTGCCGGCAGCTCAGCGAGAGCCAGGTCCGCAGCCTCTGCGAGAAGGTGAGCGCCCGGGCCGGCGGGGAGCGGCTGGAACGTTATAGGGTTTTCAAACGCATAGTTATCCGTAGTAGTACGGTCTTACCTTTTGTATTTGTATTCCTTAGACCTGTTGAGGAGGCTCAGGGGTCGCGTGTATGGGGAAGAACCTATTATTGTGTTTTAGGGGTTTCATGTTGTGCTGCTCACTTGTTTCCCATAATGTATAGCAGCCCCGTATTAAAAAGGGGATCCTAAATCTATGAGGAAAACTTCTGTGACATCTGATGAGTGATCCAGGAAGGCAAACAGAAGGTGATGGGAGATGAGCTGTAGCACTGACCTAAACAGAGAGCTTACAAGCTGCTGGGGGGGACTAAAATAGAACAAGAAAGGGTTGGATAAAGGACTTTACCTGCTTTTTAGGACTGTTCTCTGAACAGTTATTTGACAGACTCCTGTTTGGGCTTGTTTATTGTAGGTTGTTAAGAGATTTTATGTCTTTATATATGCATTGAATTTTGAGTGAGAAGTTAAATACCTGTCTATGAAGACTTTTTCAGTACAACAATCTATGACTAAATGAAAATTGTTTTTTTTTTTTTTTGCAAGATGTGCTAGTTGAGGAATTGAAACAGGCCTCTTCATAATATAATAGCACAGATTGTTTTTTCTACTTGCTTCTTATTTCACTAACTAGCAGAGACCATTGCTGTGCATCAGGCTGTTGGAAGAAGCTCTCAGCTTCCTTTCCTGAACTGACTGATAAACTAGGAGGTATATGGGAGAGACTAGTTCAGCCTTCCTTTCACCATCACGTTGTCGATGGTGAACTTCATGTTGCTGTGTATTACGTGTGTGTCTTGCTCAGTTCTCTTGGGAGCAGAAGCTTTGTTTGCTGATACCTACCTGTTGCTGGCAACACATTTTGATCAGTGACTAAATATCTCAGTGCAGACTTTGGAAGATGCAGCTCTTTCTTTCTCCCAGGTCTCTGGTAGCCTACCACAGTGATACAAATAGAGAGAGTCTGTGCTGAAAGATCATTAAGTGCCAGGAGCGTCCTCTGGAAAAGTAGGAGCTGTTTGTTTGTTTGAATGTTGCAGGTGGAGGCTGTGTAGGACTCCAGGCTCTGTCTTCCTGGTCAGTGCTTTCACCAGTGGTTCTGACTTCTAGATGGGCCCTTCAGCCTCTGTTTTCTTGCTCCTGTTCCCTCTTTATCCCATGCTGGGGCTGTCCACTTGCTTTATGGCTTTCTGCCTCCTCACAGAACTGCACCAGCTCTGAGGGAAGGTGGTGAGGGGGGCTGGTGCTGCAACAAGAAGCAACAGCAGTGGCTTGGCGAATGGGTATCTTGAGGAGGGCATAGGAGCTTTTGGTGGCAATGCTGTCTCCTGTGTGAAGTCCAGCTAATAAGCCTGAAATAATTTATTAGCTTGTTCTGTGCCCTGTTTCAAATATTGCTGCTTGGGAACTGCTGTTAGAAACCAGCAAAGTGTTAGATGAAAAGACATTGCTCGCCTCCTCTGGTCGTGTTGTTAATTAAGGAGTTGTGGTTGCTGTGTTTGGAAAAGCTGAAGGATAATGCTAGCAGTTTGTGGTTGTACGTCAATGAAGTGCACGGTAAACAGGGAGAGTAGCAGCTTAGGGCACCGAGTTGGGAATACAGCTGGAGATGAAGCAGATGGTTGTCATCTGCGTGACGGGTAGGAACTCTGAAGCTGTGGCGCATGGTGTGTTTCCTTTTAAATTAATGTAACCTATCACAGTGCCTAGTATTCAGGGAAGTGCTGATAATTGATTGAAACAACTTGGGTATGAAGTAAATGCTTTGCAGTAGTCTTACTCTGCTTAGTAAGTTTTTTAGGGAGTGGTAGTATTCAGGTGGTAGTAGAAGGGAGCTTACAAGCACTTGGGTATGTAGGCTTGCTTTCAGTGTGAAGCAGCTCTGCCAGAAAGCTAGTTTGGTTTGTTTGTGTGTGATAGCATTTGGAGAAATCCTTATAAACTTTGCCCAACTTACTTTTAAGCACTCCCTTTTGTGCGACTCATTTCTAAAAGGTCAAGCACAGTAGTACCTCATGCCTCTGGTTTAGATTTGTGGAAGTGTTCAATGGTAAAAGGACAGAAAGATTTAAAGCAAAATGGTGTTTAAAAAAAAAAAACTCCAAGACTTTCAAAGTGTGGCTTATACTTAATTTTATTTGCTGGCATGATGGTCAGTAATGAGGAAAGGATTGGACATAGTTAGGCTTGCTTAAGGTATGCCAAATTATTCTTCACTCTGAGAGGTCTTGAAATTTTCACCTGTAAAGTCATGTACTGTTGGATGGCTTCAGCTTCCCAGTTACAACTTAATTTTGGCAGCTAATGCATCTATGTTCTTTATGCAGTTAACCAAGACTTCATCGAAAGAAAATAAGAAAGCGCTTGTTGCTGGTTCTACTGGTCTGGAAAATGAAATCTAACTAAAATCATGCTGATGTTTAAATGATAAAAGAAGGACAAATGATTATGATTACTGCTGGAGCTTGCAGAAATGAGAAATGTTCCAGCATGTTAGGGAAATGGCATCAGATGCCTTGCATCTCGTACTACTACACTTAACGTCATCATCTTAGACTTTCTTTATAGAAGAAGGCTGTTAAAACTGTTTTCCACTCTCTCTAAATAGGCAGTGAAAACCTAGAGTTCTGTCTTGAGTTATGTCTGCACTTCCATCAGAAGTGCAATGGCAGCTTTTGTATCTGTGCTCATGCTATCTTTAAGCTTGTTAACTTGGGTACTGCCAGCAGGGTAGTGTTTGCTTTAGGGAACTGGCTTAGAACTTGTGTAGGTTATTGCTGCCCCATATAAACTGTGTTTTTGGGTAGCTTAGGTCAGGCTAAAAGGCTAAGGAGTTGGATTCATTTAATAGGAAGTAGTCCCAAGTTTAGAGAGTGAAATCTTTGAATGCATGCCTCTTTTCTTAAAGTTCAGGTTGGGTCAGCAAGTTAATTCTGATGCAGGTGAGGCAGTTGAGAAAGCCATCCTAATTCTAATTACCTTGATGAAAAACTGTTTTCATTGGGTATAAAAGGGAGTGTAAAAGAAGGCAAGTAAAAGGCTGTCTCTTAAACATGAGCAAACAGCCATCCATCACTATCTCATTCCTTGCAGCTTATCTTTTTTCATTCTTGTTTCTGTGTGGAAGAAGGGGTTACAGTCTTGTTGCTGCCAGCAGCTTAAGAGCTTTGTGCTGTGAATTGGTGGGAGTTGGGGATTCTAATAGCTAATGAAGACTTGCATTTCTTGCACAGCTATCAAATGGTGATTGTAAATTGATTCTTCAGACCAAGCAGCAGGAGCCAGTTGATGCTGTAGGGAATATTGCTCTTACAGGCACATACCTATGACACTGCTGCCCTCTGAGACCATTTCACCTAAGAATTTTCATAGAATGAGCTTGTAAACTCTTCTGCACTAATTGGTGAAATTAGTATGAGTGATGAAGCCAAGTAGMATTCTGGATGCTGTTCAAACTGTTAAATTCCAAGTGCTGCATTGAGTTGTGGCCAGGAGCATTTCATCTCTCCTGTGATGAAATTCTTCCTAGGGTATGCTAGCACACATCCCTCTACAAGCATGTGTGCATGTTGACAATTTGCTTTGGGTCACTCTTGGGGCTGTTGAGTGTCCTCTGGTGCCTGGTTGCTGAAGGGCAGGACAGCTCCATCCCACCAGTTTCTGCTCTGTTTGGAGAGAATCTAACTGGTATTCACCATGCTGCTGATTCTTGTTTAGGCCAAACTCTCTGGGGATCTTTGAGATTTTAATAGCCTCAGCACACCAATTAACATTCTAGTTTCATGTTTCCCAGCTGATCAAATGACTGAATTGAATTTTGGTCAGAAATTCTGTAGGCTGTTTTCTCAGATCTTGAAAGAAAAGCCTGTGAGCATCAAACTGAGGTTATCCTGCAATAAGTGAATCTTCCAAAAGGAGATGAGCTTCTGTCCTCTCTCAAAAGATCCTATATGCTAATCAGGTGCTTGGGATCTTTGTTGTTCTCTAACGAAAGCCTGATGCTGATAATCTGTCTTCTGGTTAGATTCGCTTGCCCGTGGAACCAGACTACACAGTTCTTGTAGCCACAGCAAATACTACACTTTTCAGATTTGAACTTGATTAAATCTGTGCTGGAGAGATTAGCCTCCTGGTAATCCTGATGTTAGTCTCAAAGACATTGCAATGTCTCATGTTTCAGAGCAGAGCATGGAAGGGTTCTAGTCAAGCCCAGAGACAGCTAAAATAGGCTAAATGTTAACAGCTGGCAGGCAGCTTAAGAAGCTGCCCCCTTTAAGCTGCTAACTCCTCCTCTCTGCTGAGGGAAAACTTCTCGATGTTCCTAGTACCAAAATCTCTAGCGTCACACACTGGTCTGGCTTCCTAGTATGCATTTGATGTGAGTGTGTGGGACCCGTTACTGCACGAAAGGAGCTCTTCTGTGTTCCCTCTGTGCTGCTTTACCTGTACTTGGTTTCAGGATGGGTGCATGGGTTTTCTGTGCAGGTTAGCGAGATGGAGGATGATGGTTTGGTTGAGACATTAGGAATTATGTATAGTATCTGTATGCAGCATTCTGTATCTCTTCCCTAGAGATTGGAAGTAAGGGTATTTCTTTTTATGCATAAGGGAAAGGAGCAGTATGCATGATCTAAAAAGGCAAAAAATGCCTAACATCTTTTGGTATTACAGAAGTAACTCCAATTTACAAAAAAACACCTACCTGTTCTTTTATGAAACGTGTGTCAGAACACACAGAGAAACTGTTTTGTGATGGTTTGTGTTTATATCTGTCTCAGAGGCTGGAAGTGCTCAAAAGGCAACACAGGTGCTTTTAAAGACATGTTCCCTATGAACAGAGGGAATTCAGGTAGGGCTGTTGTGGTCAGAGATGCAATGTGTTAAGCAGTTTCCAGTCAGTACAGAATTGTAAGATATCTCCGACTTCATGATGTGGAGTTTATCTGCTGTAGATATCTTTGAGTGTCAGTGTCACATCCCTGGGGTTACATACCTTGTTCTGCACATGGCAGCTGTGTGGTGTCTCTGCCCTTGTCTGCTTGGGTTTTAGTTACTCTTTCTAAATATACACTTTCCCTGAAAGAGGCAAAAGGGGCAACTTAATGTTTGAGTGTGAAGACCTGCACTTTCGGGGAGCCAGGGTGTCCTCAGTAACCAGCTTTTCCTGCTGTTAATGGCAGGTGGGACCTAAGTCATCCTAAGCTGAGGGACTTGGTGTTGAGTAGCCAGAGGATCACCTGCCAGTGACTGTTTAGCACTGGTGATCTACCTTTCCTTTTGTCCAGTCTGGACTGAGCTTATTCGTGGGTGTTCTCTGTGCCTCAGATGTGCCTGGAGCTCTGATCTACATAAGCTGATGAGGTGGAGACAACAAAACAGACATGGTATTTGATAACCATAATAAGGTAGTGCAGATAGGCTACATGTTGCTGCTGACTGTAATTAGCAGAGAAACTGCTGGGTGTTTAAAAAAAAAAAAAAAAAAAAAGGCCAGGGATGCCTTCCCTCCCTCTGCTGTGACTTTTTTGGCACCAGTCAGGTAGGGTCTGTGAAGTTAGTTGTGGCTCCTTATATTTAGATTGCCTCTCCCTTTGCTTTTCCAGGTGTGTGTCCTGCCTTTAGAAATTCTTGAACTGCTCTGCTAGGAAGAGGGTTGGAAAATTGGCAGGCAAAGAGTGCCCTGGGCTAGAGAAATGCCTCTTGTGCATATGGTGATGTTCTATGCAAGGTTAGTAAAGTCAATATTAGGAATACTTGTTTCCTCAGTAGCTTAAGCAAGAAGAGGAGATCTGCCCTTCTCCGAAGGAGGTTTTGATTGGTTAGTGACTGGAAATAGCTGAGAAATACGTCAGCAAAGGGAGTCTGGTTCCTGTTATCTCTTTCAGATAGCGTTGCCATGAGTAAGTGCAGTACCTCCAGAGAGTTGGGGCCACCCCAGAATCCACTGAATAGGCACTCACAATTCAGCATTGTTCTGCTGAGTAACACTGGTGCCTTAGCAGTGCCCAGCTTTTGTGCCAGATAAGTCACTTCTTCATGCGGAGCCTTCCCTAACAACATCTCCGCTCTGTGATCGCATGATGAGCTGACTTAGATACAGAACAAACAAGCTGTTCGTAGTGCTGTTTCCATGGCACAGATCTACTTCTGCGAAGGCCTGATTTTTGGGCAGCATATTTGCATTATGGGTGTGCAGTGGTGGGGGGGAAAACCTGAGGGATCCCAGGGGAGGAAGGCAGTGAAGAGGAACTCTGTGTGGCAGCAGAAGTGGTGTTCCAGCCTGCTGCTGTGTTGCCAGCAAAAGTGGCTGCATGTATAGTTCCCCATGGCTGCGTGGGACTTGAACAGTCAGCCAAGCAATTGAGATGGTAGCCAGCCTCAAGTGTGGCAGGAAGGAGTTTATGTACGCAGCACATCCTCGCAAGTGAGGTGACTTCTCAAAGATGCCTAGGAGGTCATAGTTTTCCTATTAATGTAAGTACCAAGTACCTTTATCCATGTTTTTGTAAATCAAGTTATTTAAGATGTTGTAATAGTTGTCTGGGTGATGTTCAGCAGCTCCTCAGGTGTTTCTGACCTGAGTGTGGAGAACAGGATTATTGACTAAGCTCTATTTGTACAAGTTTTGCCCTGAACTTTCTGACAGGACGTGGAATGGCCTGCAGTAGTCGGGGGATAACTGTGGTTCTTGAGGTGAAAGCTTCTTGGTATCAGGAAACTTAAGAGTACTTGACTTTGACTGTCAGGGTGCTGATTGCTGCTGTAGCTCAGTTAGTTGAGATGAACAGACTTGAGCTCTGTTGAACATGTGGATGGAGAGATCTATGAAGGGACTAACGTGTTTTTAAAAAATAAAATAAAATTGTGCTTAAGGCCATGCCCATGAGACTAATGAAACGTACTGGCGTAGTGCTCTGTATTGTCTGCACTTCAAAAAAAAGTCTGAAAGCACAGGATTCATGGGTGAACCCCAGGAATGATAGAAGTCTTATATCCAGTGGAAATCTTGGAGTTCACACTTCTGAATTCCAGGGGAGGCTGAGAGGTAACTTGTTTAGTTACAGCTCTTTGAAGAGCTCTTTGTACTTCAACAGAGGCCTGGGAAAAGACTTTTAGCATTTAATTGAAAGTAGAGGCAAACTGAATGAATTGCTGAGCATTGGGAAAACCAATTTCCAGAAAAAATGATGGTCTCCTTATTGTTTGTAATATTTCGTGACTTTTCTGTCCTAGAGCGCAGTTTGCCTTCTAGTAGTATTCAGCCCCTTCCAGTCTCAACATTTCCAGTACAGCTGATTTTGAGTCTGCCAAGGATTTTTAGTGCGTGTTACTTATCAGAGATTAAATTTGTTTGCTGTTGCTTGTAGTRCTAATAAAATCCTAATGACCTGGCCTCACAGTAACAAACTTGCATATCTCTTTCCACAGCAGTTTGTAGAATGCACTTTGTCTTTGCTTATCCAGCAGCCTGTTCTTCCAGTAGTCAGCTTGAACTACGAGAGTGAAATCAGAGTTGCAGTGCAAACACAGTGGAATAACTTTGCAATTTGCTTATGGAGGGAGCTTCTTGTCTTTTAGTCCTAAATATCTTTTTCTTGCTAGGCTAAAGAAATTCTTACAAAAGAATCGAATGTGCAAGAAGTACGTTGCCCTGTCACTGTCTGCGGGGATGTCCACGGTCAATTCCACGATCTTATGGAACTCTTTAGAATTGGTGGGAAATCGCCGGACACAAATTATCTGTTCATGGGAGACTATGTGGATAGAGGCTATTACTCGGTGGAAACAGTAACTCTTCTAGTAGCATTAAAGGTATGGTCTGACAACTTTTRTAAACGGTCTTAGGTAAGACTGCTTTTTGGGGAGGGAATTGACACTGCCACTGGCTTGAGGTAGATATTTAAAAATTGAATGTTAAGGGACACATGCTTTTATATAAGAGCTGAATACTTGCCTGCCTTTTGAAAATTACCACTAGTGTTTCCTCCCATGTTGACTGTACAATGCATATGCTCTAAATAAATAAATAATGTTTTTTCATCAATAGGTGCGTTACCCAGAACGCATTACAATACTGAGGGGAAATCACGAAAGCAGACAAATTACACAAGTGTATGGCTTTTATGATGAATGTCTGCGAAAGTATGGAAACGCCAATGTCTGGAAGTATTTCACGGATCTCTTTGATTATCTTCCACTTACGGCTCTAGTAGATGGCCAGGTAAGCTTTTGTGCCTTAAATAAGGAAAATTCTCCATTTCATAGAGAGGAGGTCAGATGGAGCTATGCAGGCTGTGTTGTCTGACCTGCACATGAACAATCTCAAGCGAGCTCCCTTGGCTCGTAGGCAGAACTTTTTAAAGCTCATTCACTTATTGCGGATGGTGGGAAGAATTTAATGAGATATTAGTGAAAGTTGATAGAGCAGCAAGGCCTTTGCCTCTGCTTCCTAAGGAATAGTAGGGTATTACACCTCGAGCTTATTTTAATGACTGCCCAACAAGTGGGAGGCCCTTTGTGATCTGTTACATGTGAGTTGAGTTGTTGCTGTGAGGCAAGATATTCTTGAAACTGAAGGAATATTATCTTTGCTGCTCCTCTGATCTTTGTATGGAATGTGTGGCCTTTTAGTTTTGTTCCCGTTCTCTGGAATTAAATCTGGTTCCTTTGCTGCGAGGGTAAGAACATTGTAATTGTAAAAGAATGCTAAGAGTTTCACATAGCTATTTCTGAGATCAATTTTCCAGTAACAAAATGTACTGAATAGATTGGTCTCTTTTCCGGAACAGATATTTTGTCTCCATGGCGGTCTCTCTCCATCGATAGATACACTGGATCATATCCGGGCTCTGGACCGCCTGCAGGAAGTTCCGCATGAGGTAACAAGAAAGGAAATGTGTTTTAATTTTAGATATCTGTTAGCTGACAATGCAAGTGCAGCCTCACTTTGAAATCCATTTACACAGTGAGATACACTGTTATACAGCAGACTATTGCCTTTGTTAGTGCTAGAGCAGACTAACATTAATTTGGGCAAAACAGACCCCAGTCAATATGCTTTGATTACCACAGTCTGCAAAGGGAGAGTTGTGGGGTTTTCACAGTTATTCTTGACTGTAGCGCTGCCTTGAAGAATTGTATTTGGCAGGGGTAAGTGCTTACTACCTTCATCCTGGTCACAGACTTGCTCGCAAACAAGCCGTAGTTGCGTGAAGCCRTGTCATATCACCATTCCTCCTCCCCCACCAATGCTTTCTTGTTCTGTGCTAATTCACTGTGACTACTAGCTCTTTCTTCTGGGGGCCTGCCCAAGTTGGGGGGACCCTGTGGGATGTGCTGATGTGGAGCAGCTGGGGGATGCTGACCTGAGACCTGGACTGAAGAAGCCCCCTTTCAAGGGCCCAGGGTAGCAGATGACTCTGCCTGTTGGAGTGACAGGGGCTTACTAAGAGATGTGAATGTCTGCTGATTAAAAAGCACTGCTTGTCCTGAAACACTGTCTTGGGTACAACACCAAGGACTGTGCAGCAAGGTTTGCTCAAACCTTCCAACAGCCTGAAATAAGCTGTATGAATTACCCCAGCACTAGGAAATTACCTAGAGGGGCTTGTTAGYGTTAATGATTATTTTGTTGCTCTGTGGATTCCACCGTCCCCTGCTGCATATCTGTGTACTGAAATCTGGCTTTCCTGAGAACTTCCACATGTGGTCAGTGTGATACCTACCATTTAGCTCAGAACAGTGGGCAGGGAACAGGCTTGGATTGGTAGGGTGTTTCTACTGACACTTAGTTCCTAAATAACTCGGCAAGAAAAACTGCCAGGCTTCACTTGTGACTGTTAGAAGATTGATACCAGAATATTTCCAATATGACAAGTCTAGCAATACCATTTAGGAGAGGAAATCAAACTAATAGTAAATCCCCTGGCAGAAGGGCTGCTGAAGACTAAACATCCATCTTATGAACAGCTTGTAGCCTTCTGCAGGTCCTTGCTCTTTCTTTAATTTATTGCAGCTTGGCTGGTGTAATTAGCCCCTTGCCTGTCCTTGGATTTGTGTGCCTTCTCATGTGGGCCTTATTACACTTCAAGTGTCAGGAGTGAGAATGCGGATCTGCTGTCTGTATCTTCATATTGCTTATACTAGCTGAAGTAAGATCATAAACTGCGTGCGTGGAGAAGGAGGTGGAAACAGTTTTCTGGTTACATGAACTTCTTTATCAGCTGTATACATAGTCACTTGTGAAAGGGTGTTGACTGATGCACTGAGTAACTAGTTGGTGATATAATATATAAACACTTGTGGCTTATATGCATAGAATAAAATGCTGGCAAGTCTTTTTACTGTAAATAAAATGTGTTTTAAAAGGAGCTTTTTATGGCTGTCTTACTAATAAAGGGAAATCTAATGAAGAATGATGACCTTTTCCTAGGGTCCTATGTGTGATCTGTTATGGTCGGATCCAGATGATCGTGGTGGCTGGGGTATATCTCCTCGTGGTGCTGGCTACACATTTGGGCAAGATATTTCTGAAACATTTAACCATGCCAATGGTCTTACACTGGTCTCCCGTGCTCACCAACTTGTCATGGAGGTAAGGCAGGCACTTTCTGTGCTGTGCTAGATGGGGCTAACAGACCATAGATGCAAATGCTTGTGTTTACTCTGAGATCTGCCACTGATGGGTTTGCAGATGCTGACACCTAAATGCTAAGCAGGCACGTACCTAAGAGGGATTTTTATCATGTGAAAACAGCAAGCAAAGTGGAATGCTATGCTGTGACCTGCTACCTAAATAAGGGATACTCTGCCCTTTTTCCCACTCTTCCAGTAAATCACCAAAGAGATCCTACCATATACCACGTATGGAAGTAATAATCTACTTAAATGCTGACTGTTCCTCCACTGCTGTATTAAATAGGCTGTCCAGTAATAGAGAGCAGTCAGATGTGATAGGGGTTAAGCTATAATTTTGGCTGTTGATAGGCTGCTATTGTATGCCTTACTGGAGAAATGCCAGGTGGGTCAATGGAGCAGACTTATTTTTAAATCTGGTTCAGGTAGATCCTGTATAAGTAGTAGTGTGTGTCAGAAGTCTCTCACATGTGAGCTAATGAATTCTAATACTTGGTGAATTAAATCTGAAGGCTTAGCTAAGCCCTCTGGTTCTTTCTGTGGTATAATGCATAATTTGGGTACAAAATGGATGAACACACAAGTGATGGATGGCTTATGTGTTCTTTGTGGAATAGTTTAAGCTTTTTGCTATCTAACTACAGCTTGTTCTTGCTGTAGAGTGTTCTTTAAAAGGAAGATTAAGTCAGTTGGAAACACTTAAAAATGTACCATTTCACAAATGCCTTTTGTCTTATTAGGCCTTAAAAGGGAGTTCAGGTTGGACTGAGAGCAGAGATTTAACAGTAACCTTTTTTCCTCTTTTTCTGGCAGGGTTATAATTGGTGCCATGATCGAAATGTGGTTACCATCTTCAGTGCGCCCAATTACTGTTACCGCTGTGGGAACCAGGCTGCTATCATGGAACTAGATGACACTTTAAAATATTCCTTGTGAGTAACCTGGTTCAGGCTGTTCTCTCTTCCTGTTTAATTAGAGCTCTGGTATTGGTGAGAGAGTCTGATCCTTTCAAAGGGATTCTTTTGTGAAAAGCCAGCTGCTTAAACTAGTCTGGGTTTAACATTGTGTACTCTACCTGTAAGATGATCTAAAAATAAGTAGTGAATTAAGCACTTAAAAGCTCTTTAATACTGCATACCTCATTTGCCTTGCTCTCTGAACAGTAGGAGCTTCTGCATTCTGTTAATCACTCCTTTGCCCAAACTTGTGGGAGAAGTAAAGATCAYTTTTTAATTTTTGTGATTTTTTTGTTTGTTTGTTTATTTGGTTTTTTGGTAGCACTAGGCTTTGTAAAGGTTTGTGAGAGTGAATTTTGCATTCAGCTGACCTCCCTTGCACAGATTGGCTGTGGAAATGTTCACTGCATAAGCAGAATTTCTATCAGTTGTTGAGTTTGCCTCCTACCAGTTGTCATTTTTGGGACCTCATGTCCTCTGGATTTAGATGTGGGGTTGTGGGAGGTCTGAACCATTTTGTGTGGGAGCAGCTGGGATAAGGAAGCAACAGCAGCAGGAGAGCATCTTGTGTGTACTGTGGTGTTTAAAAATACCTTGTATGGAGGGGGAGAAACCATCTCTTTCTCTTTTTCACAGCCTTCAGTTTGACCCAGCACCTCGTCGTGGAGAGCCTCATGTTACCCGTCGTACCCCAGACTACTTCCTATAAATGTCCCCTAACCTCTGTAGAAGGAAGTACACCTGGCGTTTTAAAGAGCAACAATATTTACACGTTTCTGTAAGAAATTGGGGTTCGTCTCAACTTAAAATCCCCATCATGGACCAAAATGTGCCATACTGAGGACGAAGAGTGTTTAGCACAACTTGAGACTGAATTCCTTACAACACTATATATCCTATACCAATCAGTCCAACAGTCAGTTTGCCTGCTGTATTTGTGGTCTTTTTTTTTTTTCTTCTGGACTGTTCAGAGAGAAAAGATAACTCTAACACTTCCATCTCCTTTTATGCTTCTTTGTAAATTTTTAGTTCTAGTGGTTAACTGGCATGAAGTAGAGTTTGGAGTTTATTTTTAAGGGACACTAACTTCTTAACCTGCCACTCTTGTTTTATTGGAAGACAACTGACTTAACTGGAGCAAGGAAGCAATTCCGGCGGACGGGTCATAGCAGGGCGAAAGCGGCGTTCCGTTTTCGAGCTCGGTTTCCGTTCTGTGTTGACCCTCCCCCCCTTTTTTTTGTCGTTGTTTTTTTTCCTCTGTATATTTGTCATGGAAGTGCTTGCCTCGGTGTATTGGAACGAATAAACTCTCCCCTTGTCAGCCACACCCTGCCGGCGCAGTGCTGCGATGCGGCGGGGCGGAGCCGGGGCCGGGGGCGGAGCCGGCAGCGGGACCGGGACCGGGGGCGGGGCGGTGGCGGGGGAGCCG